>NW_027189128.1:2116056-2228556 GCF_040958095.1 Procambarus clarkii | reverse complement strand
AATTTTACTAAAGGAGAGAATGACTGTCTGTTTATAGTAGGAGGTCAAACTTTTCAAATAATATATTGTCTTAAAGTATTCTGACCATTATTCACTGATTTTATGAAAATTAAGAGTAATTTCCTGTTGTGAATAATTTGGCCGTACTAGCATCAAACAGACAATTCTCCCTCACCGTCAACAGTTTCTCAAGCAACTGCTCTATGCTAGAGTAAGAGTAACTATTGTGTTTTAGTACTTCACACCACTGAGCTGCTCCCACTGCCGACCACCACACTTAGACCATTTATTTGTTATAAGACACAGAAAGAGAGAGAGACACAGAGAAACTCAGAAACAGAAACACAGCTGGAGACAGAGAGAGACAGAGACAAAGATAGAGCAAGAGAATGAAACAGACAGTAGGTAAAAGGATGGATGGATAGACGAATAGGCGCATGAATAAATAGATAAGCCATAGGAGCCGTGATGAGGGTTCGAACCTATGTGCTGTGAGTTATCAAGCCCCCACTCTCTCTCTGTGATTTATTTCTGTGTTATAATTAGGTAAATATATGGATAGATAGGTAGACAGATGAATAGTTGGATGGAGGGATAAGTGGATGGATATATAGATAGATAGGAAAAAAGTAGATGGATGGAAAGAAAAATGGATGGATAGAGAGATGAATAGATGGAGGGATGTATAGGTTTAGTGATGAAAAGATGGATGGATGTATAGGTAGAAAGATGAATAGAAGAATAATTAGATGGATAGGTAGATGGAAATATAAGGGAGAGGATAGATGGGTAGAAAGATGAGTTGGTGCAAGGATAGATAGATATATAGATGAATAGATAGAAGGATGGAAAAATAGATGGATAGAAAAAACAGATTGATTGATAGAAAACTTGATGGATATATTGCTTGAAGGATAGATAGCTGCACACATGGAGGGAAAGAATGATAGGTGGATGGATAGATGATATATATATATATGGATAGAATGACAAAAAGATTGATAGATGATAAGGCAGATGGATCAATGATCAATGGATGATAGAAGAACATGAATATCTAGATGTAAAGATAGATGGATGAATTGATAGATGGAATGCTGGATATACAATGGAATGAATGATGTATAGATGATATATGGTATAGATATATAGATGGATGGATTGATAGATGAATGAATAGATAAAAGGTGTTGTGGGTTGTTTGGTAGTGTGGTGGGGTGTGTGGTAGTAAAGTGGGGTGAGTGGTAGTGCGGTGAGATGTGTGGAAGTTGGGTGGGGTTGTGTGATAGTGTGGTGAGGTGAGTGGTAATGTGGTGAGGGTGTGGTAGTGTTGTGGGGGGTGTGGTAGTGTGGTGGGGGGGTGTAGTAGTGTGGTGGGGTTGTGAGGTAGTGTGGTGGGGGATGTGGTAGTGTGGTGGGGTTTGTGGTAGTGTGGTGGGGATGTGTAGTATTGTGGTGGGGTGTTTGGTAGTATGGTAGTGTGGTGGGGTGTGTGGTAGTGTGATGGGGAGTGTGGTAGTGTGGTGTGGTTGTGTGGTAGTGTGGTGGGGTGTGTGGTAGTGTGATGGGGAGTGTGGTAGTGTGGCGCGGTTGTGTGGTAGTGTGGTGGGGGTGTGTGGTAGTGTGGTGGGGTGTGTGGTAGTGTGTTGGGGTGTGTGGTAGTGTGGTGGGGTTGTGTGGTAGTGTGGTGGGGTGTGTGGTGGGGTGTGTTGTAGTGTGGTTGGGTGTGTGGTTGTGTGGTAGGTTGTGTGGTAGTGTGGTGGGGTGTGTGGTAGTGTGGTGGGGTTGTGTGGTAGTGTGGTGGGGTGTGTGGTAGTGTCGTGGGTGTATGGTTGTGTGGTGGGGTTGTGTGGTAGTGTGGTGGGGTGTGTGGTATTTTGGTGGGTTGTCTGGTAGTGTGGTGGGTTGTGTGGTAGTGTGGTGGGGTGTGTGGTAGTGTGGTGGGGTGTGTGGTAGTGTTTTGGGGTGTGTGGTAGTGTGGTGGGGTGTGTGGTAGTGTGGTGGGTTGTGTGGTAGTGTGGTGGTTTGAGTGGTAGTGTGGTGGGGTGTGTGGTAGTGTGGTGGGGTGTGTGGTAGTGTGGTGGGGATGTGTAGTATTGTGGTGGGGTGTTTGGTAGTATGGTAGTGTGGTGGGGTGTGCGTTAGTGTGATGGGGAGTGTGGTAGTGTGGTGGGGTTGTGTGCTAGTGTGGTGGGGTGTGTGGTAGTGTGGTGGGGTGTGTGGTAGTGTGATGGGGTGTGTGGTAGTGTGGTGGAGATGTGTGTATTGTTGTGGGGTGTGTGGTAGTGTAGTGGGGTGTGTGGTAGTGTGTGGTAGTGTGGTGGGGTGTGTGGTAGTGTGGTGGGGTGTGTGGTAGTGTTGTGGGGTGTGTGGTAGTGTGGTGGGTTGTGTGGAAGTGTGGTGGGGTGTGTGGTTTTGTGGTGGAGTTGTGTGGTGGGGTTGTGTGGTAGTGTGGCGGGGTGTGTGGTAGTGTGGTGGGGTGTGTGGTTGTGTGGTGGGGTTGTGTGGTAGTGTGGTGGGGTGTGTGGTAGTGTGGTATGTTGTAGTGTGGTGGGGTGTGTGGTAGTGTGGTGGGGTGTGTGGTAGTGTGGTGGGGTGTGTGGTAGTGTGGTGGGGTGTGTGGTGGTGTGGTGGGGTGTGTGGTAGTGTCGTGGGTTGTGTGGTAGTGTGGTGGGGTGTGTGGTAGTGTTTTGGGGTGTGTGGTAGTGTGGTCGGGTGTGTGGTAGTGTGGTGGGGTGTGTGGTAGTGTGGTGGGTTGTGTGGTAGTGTTTCGGACATGACAATAGCAATACTGTCGCTCACGTCACAAATAATAAATTATCAAATAGGAATTGGTGAGATGTCGGATATTTGAATAGTGATATATTCTTAACAATTTCAACATGATCTTCCTCTCATAAATTTAGGGTGGAAAATAGTTTTGCATAATATGTAGAGTCGGTACACGCCACTAGTATATACAAATATTCATCTTTAACAGCTTTTTTCAATTTCTTACATAAAGTACTGGAATAGTGATGGTTTATGTATAACAACAGTTAAGGTATCTGTTGACAGGCGAGACAGCCCTTCGAGGGGCAGCCGCAGGTGGTCACGACAACACTGTGAAGGTCCTCCTCGACGCTGGAGCAGACGTCAACGCTACAGATAATGTCGGTAAGAGTCACACTTATGGACCCCAAAATTATATAACACTCATGTCACACAACACACCACACTTATCATGTGACAAAATGCAATATTTATATATTGTAATTTTACCAAAGTAGAGATATTGTAATTTTACCAAAGGAGAGAATGACTGTCTGTTTATAGTAGGTCAAACTATTCAAATAAAATATTGTCTTAAAGTATTCTCACCATTATTCACTAATTTTTTATAAGACACAGAAAGAGAGAGAGACACAGAGAAACTCAGAAACAGAAACACAGCTGGAGACAGAGAGAGGCAGAGACAAAGATAGAGCAAGAGAATGAAACAGACAGTAGGTAAAAGGATGGATGGATAGACGAATGGGCGCATGAACAAATAGATAAGCCATAGGAGCCGTGATGAGGGTTCGAACCTATGTGCTGTGAGTTATCAGGCCCCCACTCTCTCTCTGTGATTTATTTCTGTGTTATAAATAGGTAAATATATGGATAGATAGGTAGACAGATGAATAGTTGGATGGAGGGATAAGTGGATGGATATATAGATAGATAGGTAAAAAGTAGATGGATGGACAGAAAAATGGATGGATAGAGAGATGAATAGATGGATGGATGTATAGGTTTAGTGATGAAAAGATAGATGGATGTATAGGTAGAAAGATTAATAGACGAATAATTAGATGGATAGGTATATGGAAATATAAGTGAGAGGATAGATGGGTAGAAAGATGAGTTGGTGCATGGATAGATAGATAGATAGATGAATAGATAGAAGGATAGAAAAATAGATCGATAGAAAAACAGATTGATTGATAGAAAACTTGATGGATATATTGCTTGAAGGATAGATGGCTGCACACATGGAGGGAAAGAATGATAGGTGGATGGATAGATGATATATATATTTGGATAGATTGACAAAAAGATTGATAGATGATAAGGCAGATGGACAGATACACGAATAGACGTATGGAGAGAATGATAGATGGATAGAGATATATGGATGGCAAGATAGGTACATGGATGGATTGGTGAATATATCTTAAATGAATGGATAGATTGTTGGTTAAATAGATGGATAGATAGACTGAGAGATCAATGATCTATAGATGATAGAAGAACATTAATATCTAGATGGAAAGATAGATGGAATGCTGGATATGCAATGGAATGAATGATGTATAGATGATATATGGTATAGCTATATAGATGGATGGATTGATAGATGAATGAATAGATAAAAGGTGTGGTGGGGTTGTGTGGTAGTGTGGTGGGGTGTGTGGTAGTATAGTGGGGTGAGTGGTAGTGCGGTGAAATGTGTGGTAGTTCGGTGGGGTTGTGTGATAGTGTGGTGAGGTGAGTGGTAATGTGGTGGGGGGTGTGGTAGTGTTGTGGGGGTGTGGTAGTGTGGTGGGGGGGTATAGTAGTGTGGTGGGGTTGTGTGGTAGTGTGGTGGGGTTGTGTTGTGTTGTGTGGTAGTGTGGAGGGGTTGTGTGGTGTTGTGTGGTAGTGTGGTTGGGTTGTGTGGTGGGGTTGTGTGGTAGCGTGGCGGTGTTTGTGGTAGTGTGGTGGGTGTGTGGTAGTGTGGTGGGTTGTGTGATAGTGTGGTTGGTGTGTGGTAGTGTGGTGGGGTTGTGTGGTAGTGTGGTGGGGTGTGTGGTAGTGTGCTGGGGTTGTGTGGTAGTGTGGCGGTGTTTGTGGTTGTGTGGTAGGTGTGTGGTAGTGTGGTGGGTTGTGTGATTGTGTGGTGGGGTGTGTGTCTGTGTGGTGGGGTTGTGTGTCAGTGTGGTTGGGTGTACTCACCTAGTTGTCCTCACCTAGTTGTGCTTGCGGGGGTTGAGCTCTGGCTCTTTGGTCCCGCCTCTCAACTGTCAATCAACAGGTGTACAGGTTCCTGAGCCTATTGGGCTCTATCATATCTACACTTGAAACTGTGTATGGAGTCAGCCTCCACCACATCATTTCCTAATGCATTCCATTTGTCAAGCACTCTGACACTAAAAAAGTTCTTTCTAATATCTCTGTGGCTCATTTGGGCACTCAGTTTCCACCTGTGTCCCCTAGTGCGTGTGCCCCTTGTGTTAAACAGACTGTCTTTATCAACCCTGTCAATTCCCTTGAGGATCTTGAATGTGGTGATCATGTCCCCCCTAACTCTTCCAACTTCCAACGAAGTGAGGTTTAATTCCCGTAATCTCTCCTCGTAGCTCATACCTCTCAGCTCGAGTACTAGTCTGGTGGCAAACCTTTGAACCTTTTCCATTTTAGTCTTATGCTTGACTAGATATGGACTCCATGCTGGTGCCGCATACTCCAGGATTGGTCTGACATATGTGGTATATAATGTTCTGAAAGATTCCTTATACAAGTTTCTAAAGGCCGTTCTTATGTTAGCCAACCTGGCATTTGCTGCTGCTGTTATCCTCTTGATATGAGCATCAGGGGACAGGTCTGGCGTGATATCAACCCCCAGGTCTTTCTCTCTCTCGGACTCTTGAAGTATTTCATCTCCCAAGTGATACCTTGTATCTGGTCTCCTGCTTCCTACCCCTATCTTCATTACATTACATTTGCTTGGATTAAATTCTAACAGCCATTTGTTCGACCATTCCTGCAGCTTGTCCAGGTCTTCTTGAAGCCTCAAGCTGTCCTCCTCTGTCTTAGTCCTTCTCATAATTTTGGCGTCGTCAGCAAACATTGAGAGGAATGAGTCTATACCCTCTGGGAGATCATTTACGTGTATCAGAAACAGGATAGGTCCAAGTACAGAGCCCTGTGGGACTCCACTGGTGAATTCACGCCAGTCTGAGGTCTCACCCCTCACTGTAACTCTCTGCTTCCTATTGTTTAGGTACTCCCTTATCCACTGGAGCGCCCTACCAGTTACTCCTGCCTGTTTCTCTAGCTTATGCATCAACCTTTTATGGGGTACTGTGTCACAGGCTTTCCGACAGTCCAAAAAAATGCAGTCCGCCCACCCTTCTCTTTCTTGTTTAATCTTTGTCACCTGATCGTAGAATTCTATCAATCCTGTAAGGCAAGATTTACCCTCCCTGAACCCATGTTGATGGGTTGTCACGAAGTCTCTTCTCTCCAGATGTGTTACTAGGTTTTTTCTCACAATCTTCTCCATCACCTTGCATGGTATACAAGTTAAGGACACTGGCCTGTAGTTCAGTGCCTCTTGTCTGTCACCCTTTTTGTATATTGGTACTACATTAGCAGTCTTCCATATTTCTGGTAGGTCCCCCGTTTCCAGTGACCTACTATACACTATGGAGAGTGGTAGGCAAAGTGCTCCTGCACACTCTTTCAATACCCATGGCGAGATTCCATCCGGCCCAACAGCTTTTCTCACATCCAGCTCCAATAGGTGCTTCTTGATTTCATCTCTTGTAATTTCGAACCTATCCAAGGTCACCTGGTTAGCTGCCACCTCTTCTAGCGCCGCAACATCTCCCTGTTCTATTGTAAAGACCTCCTGGAACTTTTTGTTGAGTTCTTCACACACCTCTTTGTCATTCTCTGTGTACCTGTCCTCGCCCACCCTAAGTTTCATCACCTGTTCCTTCACTGAGGTCTTCCTCCTGATGTGACTGTGTAGTAGCTTGGGTTCGGTCTTGGCTTTATTAGCTATATCCTTTTCATACCTTTTCTCAGCTGCTCTTCTCTCACTGACATACTCGTTCCTGGTTCTCTGGTATCTCTCTCTACTTTCTGGTGTTCTGTTATTACGGAAGTTCCTCCATGCCCTTTTGTTCTGCTCCTTTGCTTTCATACATTCCTTATTAAACCACGGATTCTTCCTTTGCTTCTCTGTTTTTTCCCTGTCGGGCTAGGACAAACCTGCTTACAGCTTCCTGACATTTTTGGGCGACATAGTCCATCATGTCTTGTACGGACTTGGTTCCGAGTTCTGTGTCCCAATGTATATCCCATAGGAATTTATTCATTTCCTCATAGTTTCCCTTTCGGTACGCCAGCCCTTTGGTTCCCAGTTCTTTTTTGGGGGTGATAATTCCCAGCTCAACCAGGTACTCAAAGCTCAATACACTATGATCACTCATTTCCAAGGGGGCTTCCAACTTAACTTCCCTTATATCCGACTCATTTAGGGTAAATATCAGATCAAGCAAGGCTGGTTCATCCCCTCCTCTCATTCTTGTCGGTCTCTTGACGTGTTGACTTAGAAAGTTTCTTGTTGCCACATCCAGCAGCTTAGCTCTCCATGTGGGTCTCTGTTCCCCCAATCTATCTTCCCATGGTTGAAGTCTCTCATGATTAGTAGTCTGGATCCGTTCCTGCTAGCCACAGAAGCTGCTCTCTCTATTATATTGATGGTGGCCAAGTTGTTTCTATCATATTCCTGTCTGGGTCTTCTGTCATTTGGTGGGGGAGTTATATATGACTACTATTATAATTTTCTGTCCTCCAGTTGCTATGGTGCCTGAAATGTAGTCACTGAAACCTTCACAGTTCTGAATTACCATCTCTTCGAAACTCCAACCTTCTCTTAGTAGCAGAGCTACACCACCTCTTCCTCTCCCTTCTCTCTCTTTCCTCACTACATAGTAGCCCTGTGGAAACACTGCGTTTGTTATGATTCTCTTAGTAGCAGAGCTACACCACCTCTTCCTCTCCCTTCTCTCTCTTTCCTCACTACATAGTAGCCCTGTGGAAACACTGCGTTTGTTATGATTTTCGTTAACTGTTTTTCTGTGAGTGCTATTATGTCTGGGTTTTCTTCTAGTGCCCATTCTCCAAGTTCACTTGTTTTATTTGAAATCCCATCTATGTTAGTGTACATCGCCTTGAAGCTCACTTTCTTCTGTTCATTTTCATGTCCCTTTCTTGGCAAGCATTCTGCTGGTGTGGGAAGCTTTTCCGTGGGTGAGAGGATCTGTGAGGTGGTTTGCAGGGTCTCAGAGGATTTTGGGGTGGGGGTTGGGGGTTTAAGGGAAGGGGGGACAGGTAGGGTGTGGGTTAAGGAGGTAGAGGGGACATGGAGGTTACACAGTGAGGGGGGAGAAGGGATAGGGAGGGTATGGGATGAAGGGGGAGGGGGGACAGGGGGAAAAAGGTGGGAGGGGGACATGATGGGAATGGGGAAGGGGTGTCAGGGTCAGAATGGGGTGGGGTATGAGGGAGGGTTGGGTGGGGGCAGGTAGGGTGAGGGGAAGGGAGGGTTTCTATGCAGACGGGGGTGGTGGTGTTGCCCCCCCCCCCCCTCTAGTGTTGCTGGGATGCTGGTTTTGGGTTCTCCTCTTGTCTCTGGGACTGTTGTGTTGAGGGCTGTGATTTCCTGGTTTGCTCCTCTCTCCCTGCGCTTCCTCCTTGCCTCTGCTGCCCTGGCTCTCTCCTCCTTCGTCCTGTCCCTCTGCAGGAATACTTTTTTGTATCCCTCCATATGCTGCAGATGACTCTTCCTTTCGAGAATGTCCTCCTTCGTGGTTTCGTTTGTAAACACCACCTTTACAAGTCGGCTTCTGTCCTTGTTGTACCAGTTGGTGGGGTGTGTGGTAGTGGTGGTGTGTGTGTGGTAGTGTAGGGGGTAGTAGTGTAGTGGGGTTTTGCTAGTGTGGTGGGGTGTGTGGTAGTGTGGTGGGATGTGTTGTAGTGTGGTGAGGTATGTGTGTATTATTCTGGGGTGTGTACTCACCTAATTGTGCTTGCGGGGGTTGAGCTCTGGCTCTTTGGTCCCGCCTCTCAACCGTCAATCAAATGGTGTACAGATTCCTGAGCCTATTGGGCTCTATCATATCTACATTTGAAACTGTGTATGGAGTCAGCCTCCACCACATCACTTCCTAATGCATTCCATTTACTAACTACTCTGACACTGAAAAAGTTCTTTCTAACGTCTCTGTGGCTCATTTGGGTACTCAGCTTCCACCTGTGTCCCCCTTGTTCGCGTCCCACCAGTGTTGAATAGTTCATCCTTGTTTACCCGGTCGATTCCCCTGAGGATTTTGTAGGTTGTGATCATGTCCCCCCTTACTCTTCTGTCTTCCAGTGTCGTAAGGTGCATTTCCCGCAGCCTTTCCTCATAAGTCATGCCTCTTAGTTCTGGGACAAGTCTAGTAGCATACCTTTGGACTTTTTCCAGCTTCGTCTTGTGCTTGACAAGGTACGGGCTCCATGCTGGGGCCGCATACTCCAGGATTGGTCTTACATTTGTGGTGTACAAGATTCTGAATGATTCCTTACACAGGTTCCTGAACGCCGTTCTGATGTTAGCCAGCCTCGCATATGCCGCAGACGTTATTCTCTTTATGTGGGCTTCAGGAGACAGGTTTGGTGTGATATCAACTCCTAGATCTTTCTCTCTGTCTGTTTCATTAAGTACTTCATCTCCTATTCTGTATCCTGCGCCTGGCCTCCTGTTTCCACTGCCTAGTTTCATTACTTTGCATTTACTCGGGTTGAACTTCAACAGCCATTTGTTGGACCATTCACTCAGTCTATCCAGGTCATCTTGTAGCCTCCTACTATCATCCTCTGTTTCAATCCTCCTCATAATTTTTCCATCGTCGGCAAACATTGAGAGGAACGAATCTATACCCTTTGGGAGATCATTTACATATACCAGAAACAGTATAGGTCCAAGGACTGACCCCTGCGGGACTCCACTTGTGACGTCTCGCCAATCTGAGACCTCACCCCTCACACAGACTCGTTGTCTCCTGTTGCTTAGGTACTCCTCTATCCACCGGAGTACCTTCCCGCTCACTCCAGCCTGCATCTCCAACTTTCGCACTAGCCTCTTGTGTGGCACTGTATCAAAGGCTTTCTGACAATCCAAAAATATGCAGTCTGCCCATCCTTCTCTTTCTTGCCTTATTTTTGTTGCCTGGTTGTAGAATTCAAGTAACCCTGTGAGGCAGGACCTGCCATCCCTGAACCCATGTTGATGCTGTGTTACAAAGTTCCTTCGCTCCAGATGCTCCACTAGTTTTTTTCGCACAATCTTCTCCATCAGCTTGCATGGTATGCAGGTTAGGGACACTGGCCTGTAGTTCAGTGCCTCCTGTCTATCCCCTTTCTTGTATATCGGGACTACGTTAGCTGCTTTCCAAATATCTGGCAGTTCCCCTGTTGCCAGTGATTTGTTATACACTATGGAGAGTGGTAGGCTCAGTTCTCTTGCTCCTTCCTTTAGAACCCAAGGGGAGATTCCATCTGGGCCTATAGCCTTCGTCACGTCCAACTCTAGTAAACACTTCCTTACTTCCCCACTGGTAATCTCAAACTCTTCCAGTGGTTCCTGGTTAGCTATTCCCTCACTTACCTCTGGAATTTCTCCTTGCTCTAAGGTGAAGACCTCCTGGAATTTCTTATTCAATTCCTCACACACTTCCTTGTCATTTGTAGTGAATCCTTCCGCCCCTATCCTTAATCTCATAACCTGTTCCTTTACTGTTGTTTTTCTCCTAATGTGGCTATGCAACAATTTAGGCTGAGTCTTTGCCTTGCTTGCGATGTCATTTTCGTATTGTCTTTCTGCCTCTCTTCTCATCCTGACATATTCATTCCTGGCATTCTGGTATCTTTCTCTGCTCTCCAGTGTCCTGTTATTCCTATAGTTTCTCCATGCCCTTTTACTTTGCTGCTTAGCTAGCCTACATCTTTGATTAAACCATGGGTTTCTCATTTTCATTTCTCTGTTTTCCTTTTGGACTGGGACAAACTTGTTTGCTGCGTCCTTGCACTTCTGCTTGATGTAATCCATCATATCTTGGGCCGTCTTTCCCCTGAGCTCTGTTTCCCATGCAATATCTGTTAGGAATTTTCTTATCCACTCATAGTTTCCCTTTCGGTATGCTAACCTTTTGGTTTCGGTATCCCTCCTCGAGTTCAATAACCCCTCTTCAATCAAGTACTCAAACACCAGTACACTGTGGTCGCTCATTCCTACTGGGTCCTCAAAACCGATTTCTCTTATGTCGGAGTCGTTCAGAGTGAAGACTAGGTCGAGTCTCGCTGGTTCGTCATTGCCTCTCATCCTTGTGGGTTCTCCGACATGCTGGGTTAAAAAGTTGCTTGTCACCACCTCCAATAGTTTGGCTCTCCACGTATCCTCGCCTCCATGCGGTTCCTTGTTCTCCCAGTCAATCTTTCCGTGATTGAAGTCGCCCATGATGAGCAGGTGGGATCTATTTCTACAGGCAGCAGAGGCTGCCCTCTCAATTATAGTGTTAACTGCCTTGTTGTTGTTTTCATACTCTTGACTGGGTCTCCTGTCATTTGGTGGAGGGTTGTATATTACTGCTACTACTATTCTTGGTCCTCCCATTGTTATGGTGCCTGCTATGTAGTCTCTGAACTCCTCACAGCCCGGGATGGCCATCTCCTTAAAACTCCATTCCCTTCTCATGAGTAGGGCCACTGCGCCTCCTCCCCTACCTTCCCTCTCTTTCCTTATTACTGTATACTCCTGGGGAAACACGGCATTCGTTATGATTCCAGAGAGTTTTGTTTCAGTGAGTCCGATTACTTCTGGGTTAACTTCTTGTGCTCTTTCCCTTAGTTCACTTGTCTTGCTTGTGATCCCATCTATGTTCGAGTACATCACCCTGAAACTGACTCTCTTCTGCTTCTTTTCTGGGGGGGACCTTTGGGATCTGGGGTGAGTGGGAGCTGGGGGGACCTGGCACGGGGGGATTGGTGGAGGAGGGAGGGCTTGGGGTGGTGGGGGAGAGGGGGAGGGTACAGGGGTGGATAAGAGGGGGAGGGTACAGGGGGTGGATAAGAGGGGGAGGGTACAGGGGGTGGATAAGAGGGGGAGGGTACAGGGGGTGGGTAAGAGAGGGAGGGTTGGGGAAGCATGGGGGGAGGAGAGGCTGTGGGGGATAGGGGAGATGGGGGGGCTTGGGGGGAGAGAAAAGGGTGGAGGGCTTGGGGGGCGTGGGGGAAAAGGGAGGGCTGAGGTGGGTGAGTAAGAGGGGAGGGTTTAGGGGAGTGGGGGAGAGGGGAAGACTTAGGTGGGGTGGGGGAGAGTGGGGGGCTTAGGGGGGAGGGGGGGAAGGGAGGGCATGGGGGTGGGAGAGACGGGAAGGCATGTGGGAGAAGGGAGGGCATGGGGGATGGGGGAGAAGGGAGGTCATGGGGAGAGGGGTGAGGGGGAGAAGGGGGGTGAGTGGGGGGAGGGGGGTTGGTGGGGGGAGGGTGCCCTAGGTGGGTACTTAGTGGGGGGCTGACAGGGGATGGGGCAGGTTGGGTGTCTGTTGGGTAGAATGTGGGGGTGGTGCCCCAATCCCTGTGGCTGTTGCACTGTTTGAGGAGGGTTCTCCACTTCCCTCTGGGATTGTAGGGTTCTGGGTTGTGGTACTCTGATTTCCTTCTCTCTCCCTGCGCTCCTTCCTCGCGTCTGCTGTCCGTATTCTCTCTTCCCTTGTCATATCCCTCTGCAGGAATATTTTCTTGAACTTCTCTACACCTTTTAGACAACACTTCCTTGCTAGTAGTTCCTCTTTCGCGATTTCGCTCATGAAAACCACCTTTATCATTCGGTCTCTGTCCTTGTTGTACTTTCCAAGCCTGAAAACCTTTTCAACATTTCGCTCAGCTCCCTCCATCCTTACCTCTTGAAGGATCTCTTTAATCATGTTTTTGTCCTTGTCTCTCCGCTTCTTTGGTCTGGTCCCTGTTTGTTCTTTAATGCCTGCTACTACTACTACTGCTCTATTTCTCTCTATCAGCCGGCTAGTACATCTAGCTGCTTCCTGAGAGGAAGGCACTTCCATGGCAACTTCCTTAACCGCAGACCTAGCTTCAGGGCTCTTTTTAAGCATTTCAGCAAATGAGATCTGGGTTGTGGTGGTCCCCTCCACAGTAGCATTCCCATCTCCCTGGGGTACGGTTTGTGCCTGGTATTGTGGAAGAGTCTCCTTTAGGTATCTTATCTCCTCCTTTGCTGCCCTTATATCATCTTGCAGGTTGGCTACTGTCTCCCTCATTACCCTCAGTCCTTCACTGAATTCATTCTGCATTTGCTGGAGTACATCCATCATCCAGGTTTTCTGTTCCATCCCATCCTCTGTGTTTGTTCCAGTTGTGAATGTCCTGCGTTTGGCAGTCAGAGTTCGTCTCCCTTCCATGATTTCCCTATGAGTGTGTGTGTGTGTGAGAGAGAGAGACAGAGACAGAGACAGAGAGAGAGAGGGGGAGGGAGAGAGAGGGGGGAGGAAGAGAGAGAGGGGGAGGAAGAGAGAGAGGGGAGGGAGAGAGAGAGGGGAGGGAGAGAGGGGGTGAGGGAGAGAGAGGGGGAGGGGGAGAGAGAGAGGGGGGGAGAGAGAGAGGGGGAGGGGGAGAGAGAGAGGGGGAGGGGGAGAGAGAGGGGGGAGGGGGAGAGAGGGGGGAGGGGGAGAGAGAGAGGGGGGAGGGAGAGAGAGGGGGAGGGAGAGAGAGGGGGGAGGGAGAGAGAGGGGGAGAGGGAGAGAGAGGGGGAGAGGGAGAGAGAGGGGGAGAGGGAGGGAGAGGGGGAGAGGGAGAGAGAGGGGGAGAGGGAGAGAGAGGGGGAGAGGGAGAGAAAGGGGTAGGGAGAGAGAGAGAGAGAGAGAGAGAGAGAGAGAGAGAGAGAGAGAGAGAGAGAGAGAGAGAGAGAGAGAGAGAGAGAGAGAGAGAGAGAGAGAGGGGGGGGGGGGGGAGAGAGAGAGAGAGGGGGGGGGGAGAGAGAGAGAGGAGGTGTGTGAGTATATGGGGAGAGGTGGAAGGTGGAAGTGAGGGAGGGGGATGGAGAGGGTGTGTGGGGGTGGGTTAGTGCGGGAGGGTACAGAGAGAGGTTGTGTGTGTGTGCGTGTGTGCGTGTGCGTGTGTGTGTGTGTGTGCGCGCGCGCGTGTGCGTGTGTGTGTGTGTGTGTGTGTGTGTGTGTGTGTGTGTGTGTGTGTGTGTGTGTGTGTTGAGTGCGGGGGTGTTTGTGTATAGGGGGAGGGGTAGGGGGGTGTCTTGGGGCAGTGTAAGGCGTGGGAACGTGAGGGGTGAGGGTGGGTGAGGGTGAGCTGTCACCAGTGTGTGCGTGCGTGCATGTGTGTGTGTGTGTGTTTACACTGGCTTGTTGTGGTGAGGGGGAGGGGGGGGGGAGTAGGTCTAGTCAGTGGCGGTGTAATGTAACACACAGGTGTGAGAAGCTAGTACAAAGCTGAGGCTCTTGAGCTACTTTTTCGTATTTTAATTAACTTATGTTCAAAGCTAATTACTATATAAAAAAAACACTGTACACCTTATATGACTGACTTTGAGAGGCACTCACCTCCGAGTAAGCACCCCACAGCACAATTAGGTGATTTATGAAGCGATGTCCGATATTGTTGTTGACGTCCCCGCCAGAGGTCCTCCCACGAGGTGGTCCAAGCTCTTCCCTTCGCGGCCTCTGGTGCCACCGTCTTGCCACAATCTCGTTCTTTTTCAATTTTTTTTTCTTATCAAACGTTATAAGAATTCACTATGTTGCGTTATCACTGCGTTGCTGTACCTTTCATATGACCAAAAACTATGTTTTGGGCTCACTGGTACGTAAATATCCCGAGAATATTGAAGTAATTCGCGGACTGCACGTCCTACCCTTGTTCACTGACCGCCGTCCTACTGCCTATGTGTGGTAGTGTGGTGGGGTGTGTGGTAGTGTGGTGGGATGTGTTGTAGTGTGGTGAGGTATGTGTGTATTGTTCTGGGGTGCGTTATAATGTGGTCGGGTGTGTGGTAGTGTCGTGGGGTGTGTGTAGTGTTCTGGGGTGTGTGGTAGTGTACTGGGGTGTGTGGTAGTGTTGTTGGGTGTGTGGTAGTGCGGTGGGGTGTGTGGTAGTGTTGTGGGTTGTGTGGTAGAGTGGTAGGGTGTGTGGTAGTGTTGTGGAGTTGTGTGGTGGGGATTGTGGTACTGTGGTAGGGTGTGTGGTAGTGTAGTCGGGCCGTGTGTTATTGTGGTAGGGTGCCGGGTAGTGTGGTGGGGTTGTTTGGTAGTGTGGTAGGTTGTGTGGTAGTGTGGAGAGGTGTGTGTATTGTTCTAGGGTGTGTGGTAGTGTGGTGGGGTGTGTAGTAGCGTGGTGAGATGTGTGGTAGAGTGGTGGGGTGTTTGGTAGTGTGGTGGAATGTGTGGTAGTGTGGTGGGGTTGTGTGGTAGTGTGTTGGGGTGTGTGGCAGTGTTGTGGGGTGTATGGTAGTGTGATGGAGTGTGTGGTCGTGTGGTGGGATTCGTCGTTGTGCGGAGGGGAGTGTGGTAGTGGGGGGTGTGGTAGTGGGGGGTGTGGTAGTGGGGGGTGTGGTAGTGTGATAAGGTTGTGTGGTAGTGTGATAAGGTTGTGTGGTAGTGTGATGGGGTGCGTGTTAGTGTGGTGGGGTATGTGGTAATGTGGTGGGGTTGTATAGTAGTGTGGTGGGATGTGTCGGAGTGTGGTGCAGAGTGTGGTAGTGTGGTGGGGTTGATTTGTTGTGTGGTGGCTGTTAGATTGTGTTGTTGGTTTTGTGTTTGGTAGTGTGGTGGGGTGTGTGGTAGTGTGGAGGAGTGTATGGTAGTGTGGTGGGGTGTGTGGTAGTGTTGTGGTGTTGTGTGGTAGTTTGGTGAGGTTGTTTGGCAGTGTGGTGGGGTGTGTGGTAGTGTAGAGGGGTGTGTGGTAGTGTGGTAGGATTGTAAGGTAGTGTTGTAGGGTGTGTGGTAGTGTGGTGGGGGTGTGTGGTAGTGTGGTGAGGTTGTATAGTATTGTGGTGGGATGTGTTGTAGTGTGGAGGGGATGTATGGTAGTGTTACGGGGTTGTGTGGTAGTGTATTGGGGTTGGGTGGTAGTGTGGTGGGGTGTGTGGTACTGTGGTGGTGTGTGTTAGTGTGGTGGGGTGTGTGGTAGTGTGGTTGGGTGTGTGTAGTGTTCTGGGGTGTTTGGTAATTGTGTTGGTTGTGAGGTAGTGTGGTGGGGTGTGTGGTAGTGTGGTGGGGTGTGAGGTAGTGTGGTGGGATGTGTGGTAGTGTGGTGGGTGTGTGTGTGGTAGTGTGGTGGGGGATGTGTTAGTGTGGTGGGGTTGATTGATTATGTGGTGGGGTGTGTAGTAATGAGGTGGGGTGTGTGGTAGTGTGGTGGGGTTGTGTGGTAGTGTTCTGGGGTGTGTGGTAATGTTGTGAGGTGTGTGGTAGTGTGGGGGGGGGGTAGTGTGGTGGGGTGTGTGGTAGCGTGGTTGGGTGTGTGGTAGTGTAGAGAGGTGTGTGGTAGTGTGAATGGGTGTATGATAGTGTGGTGGGGATGTGTAGTAGTGTGTTGGGGTGTGTGGTAGTGTGGGGAGGTTGTGTGGCAGTGTGGTGGGGTGTGTGGTATTGTGGTGGGATGTGTGGTAGTGTTAAGGGGTGTGTAGTAGTGTGGTGAGGTTGTGTGGTAGTGTGTTGGGGTGTGTGTTAGTGTGGAGGGGTGTGTGGTAGTGTGGTGGGGTGTGTTGTAGTGTGGTGGGGTGAGTTGTAGTACGGTGGGGTTGTGTGGTAGTGTGGTGGGGTGTGTGGTATTGTGGTGGTGTGTGTTAATGGGGTGGGGTGTGTGGTAGTGTGGTTGGGTGTGTTTAGTGATTCTGGGGTGTTTGGTAATTTTGTGGGGTGTGTGGTAGCTTGGTGGGGTTACCTTAAGGTTACCTTGAGGTGCTTCCGGGGCTTAGTGTCCCCGCGGCCTGGTCGTCGACCAGGCCTCCTGGTTGCTGGACTGACCAACCAAGCTGTTAGACGCGGCTGTTGGCAGCCTGACGTATGAGTCACAGCCTGGTTGATCAGGTATCCTTTGGAGGTGCTTATCCAGTTCTCTCTTGAACACTGTAAGGGGTCGGCCAGTTATGCCCCTTATGTGTAGTTGAAGCGTGTTGAACAGTCTCGGGCCTCTGATGTTGATAGAGTTCTCTCTCAGAGTACCTGTTGCGCCTCGGCTTTTCAACGGGGGTATTCTGCACAGATTGCCATGTCTTCTGGTCTCATGTGATGTTATTTCTGTGTGCAGGTTTGGGACCAGCCCCTCAATTATTTTCCACATGTAAATTATTATGTATCTCTCCCGCCTGCGCTCAAGGGAGTACAGATTTAGGCTCTTTAGTCGGCCCCAGTAATTTAGATGTTTTACTGAGCGGATTCTAGCAGTAAAGGATCTCTGCACGCTCTCCAGGTCAGCAGTTTCTCCAGCTTTGAAAGGGGCTGTCATTGTGCAGCAGGACTCCACTCTAGAGAGCACAAGCGTTTTGAAAAGTATCATCATCGGTATAGCATCTCTAGTGTGAAAAGTTCTTGTTATCCAACCTGTCATTTTTCTTGCAGTTGTGACGGCTACTTTATTGTGTTCTTTGAAGGTAAGGTCTTCCGACATGAGTACACCCAGATCCTTTACATTGCCTTTTCGTTCTATATTATGATTTGCCTGAGTTTTGTACGTGGTTTCTGTTTTTATATTTTAAATTTTTCCGTAGCGCATGAGCTTCAACTTATCCTCGTTAAACACCAAATTATTTTCTGTAGCCCATAGAAAGACCTGATTTACATCTGATTGGAGATTTGCCGTGTCCTCTATAGGTTGTGTTCTTGTCTATGTCCGATATGAGGATGAGAAAAAGTACTGGAGCAAGCACAGTACCCTGGGGGAATGAGCTCCGCACGGTTGATGGACTGGATTTTATTTTGTTGACTATTACACATTGGGTTCTGTTAGTCAGGAAATTGAAGATCCACCTGCCTATTTTCCCGGTAATTCTTTTTGAACGCATTTTATGTGCAATAACACCATGGTCACATTTATCAAAAGCTTTTGCGAAATCTGTGTAAATAACATCAGCGTTTTGTTTGTCTTCCATAGCATCTAATGCCATATCATAGTGGTCCAGCAACTGCGACAGGCAAGAGCGCCCTGTTCTGAAACCATGTTGTCCGGGGTTATGGAGATGCTGTGATTCCATGTATTTTGTGATCTTACTTCTTAGCACTCTCTCAAAATTTTTTATGATGTGCGATGTTAGTGCTATCGGTCTGAAATTTTTTGCCTCTGCCTTATTTCCCCCTTTATGGAGTGGTGATATCTCTGCTGTTTTTAGTATGTCAGGGATAACGCCAGTGTCTAGGCTTTGTCTCCACAGAATGTGAAAGGCCTGCGATAGTGTTTTTTGTACAATTCTTAATGAATATGGAGTTCCAAGAATCCGGGCCTGGTGCAGAGTGCATAGGCATACTGTTTATGGCTTCTTCAAAATCTAGTGAGGATAGGGCGACGTCTGATATATGATTTGATGTTGGTATCATTTCCATGAAAAATTCATTTCGGTTATCAATCTTTAATGCATTTAATAGCTCGCTGAAAACAGAGTCGTACTGCTTCCTCAGTAACTCGCTCATTTCTTTGTTGTCATCGGTGAAAGTTCCATCTCCCTTTCGCAGGGGCCCTATACTAGATGTGGTTTTTGATCTTGATTTTGCATTGGAGAAAAAATATTTCTGATTTCTCTCAATTTCACTGATGGCCTTTTGCTCTCTTTGCCTCTCCTGGGTTTTGTATGATTCTTGTAGCTTGAGTTCAATTGTTTCTATTTCTCTACCTAACCTTCTTCGCCGTTCTTGAGATAGGGTGCGACTCTCAAGTTGTTCCGCAATTCGTTTTCTTCGCCTATATAGGGAACGACGTTCCCGTTCCAATCTGCATCTCTTTCTCTTTTTTCTTAGGGGTATGCGGTTTGAATATATTTCTAGTGCTACTGAGCTTATTTTTTCCAGGCACTGGTTCAGGTTTGCATTTTCTAGCTGTTGAGCTTATTTTTTCTAGGCACTGGTTCAGGTTTGCATTTTCTAGCTGTTCTTCCCAGTTTATTTCTGTGAAGTCCTGGTTTATTTGCTCCCAGTTTATCTGTTTATTATTGAAGTTGAATTTACTGAAATCTCCTCCACCGGGAATCTGGACTGGTTTTGAAGGTCCATTCCCCATGGTTGTCAGAACTTCAATTAAGTTGTGATCTGAGTAACAGGTATTTGTAATCATTATGTTCCCGATCAACTCATCATTATTAGTGAAAATGAGATCCAGCGTGTTCTCCTTCCTAGTTGGTTCTACTATTTGCTGGTTTTAGGCAAACCTATCGCACATCCGTAGCAGGTCATTTGCATGTGCCTGTTCATTTAGGCTACTTCCTGGTATTCTTTCTGATATTACTGTATTAGCCAGGTACTTCCATTTCAGGTGCCGTAGGTTGAAGTCCCCAAGCACGATGATGTTTGGAGCTGGATTTGTGAGGTTTTCCAAGCAGTGTTCTATTTTCATTAGTTGGTCTTTAAAGTGCTGAGGGTTTGCCTCCGGTGACTTATATACAAGGACAACAACTACATTTAGGATCTCTATTTTGACTATCAGCACTTACACCATATCATTTGAGGTGTTTAGCAGCTCAGTACAGATGAGTGTGTCTTTGATGTAGAGGCTGACCCCACCCTGAAGCTGGTGTTTCCTATCACATCTGAAGAGATTGTACTCTGAGATCCATATTTCACCATCAAGGTAGTCCTTTGTGTGAGTTTCCGTTAGGGCTGCAAACACTGCATTTGCCTCATGAAGGAGACCATCTATAAAAGGAACTTTGTTGGATTTGCGTGTTTTTATACCCTGGATGTTGGCAAATATAAATGATGTTATCGTGCTAGTGGAAGTGCTGGAAGCCTTACTTGGTGTTAATATCTGAGGCTCTGGTAAGGAGGCCACTGTGTTTGCGTCCTCTCTAGCATTTGACCGAGTTGGTGGTAGAGTCTGGTCATTTTCAGCCATTCTTCTCCTCCCCCTCTTGCTAAAAAATTATCCCGGTCGATGGAGTAGTGGCTGTTTTCATAGTGGTAGTCTGTCGGTTTTATTCGTCTGGTACCTCTTATATGAAATGCTGGACATTCAGCATTGAAGCACTCTTTCCTGTCCAAAGAGTTCTTGCAAATTTCTGGGTGAAAGAATTCACAGTTTTTGGTACATTTACCTGTATTGAGGAGGTTTCTGCACTTTCTTGGGTGATCGTGTGTACATGTTCCATTTGTTCTTCCCGATTCCCCATGCTTACAGGTAGCCCATTTGTAATACCAACAGATTTTGGGGCCTTGTTTTGTTTGTTTCCCTTTGCCAGGGACCGCACTCTGCTGCGGCGTCCCCGACACTGTGCCCTGCTCCGGGGCCTGTACTCACCTATTTGTGCTTGCAGGATCGAGCATTGACTCTTGGATCCCGCCTTTCCAGCAGTCGGTTGTTTACAGCAATGACTCCTGTCCCATTTTCCTATCATACCTAGTTTTAAAAGTATGAATAGTATTTGCTTCCACAACCTGTTCCCCAAGTGCATTCCATTTTTCCACTACTCTCACGCTAAAAGAAAACTTCCTAACATCTCTGTGACTCATCTGAGTTTCCAGTTTCCACCCATGTCCCCTCGTTCTGTTATTATTACGTGTGAACATTTCATCTATTTCCACTTCATCAATTCCTCTGAGTATTTTATATGTCCCTATCATATCTCCTCTCTCCCTTCTTTTCTCTAGTGTCGTAAGGTTCAGTTCCTGCAGACGCTCTTCATATCCCATCCCTCGTAACTCTGGGACAAGCCTCGTCGCAAACCTCTGGACCTTCTCCAGTTTCTTTATGTGTTTCTTCAGGTGGGGGCTCCATGATGGCGCGGCATACTCTAAGACGGGTCTCACGTAGGCAGTGTAAAGCGCCCTAAAAGCCTCCTCATTTAGGTTTCTGAATGAAGTTCTAATTTTCGCCAGTGTAGAGTACGCTGCTGTCGTTATCCTATTTATATGTGCCTCAGGAGTTAGATTAGGTGTCACATCCACTCCCAGGTCTCTTTCTCGAATCGTTACAGGTAGGCTGTTCCCCTTCATTGTGTACTGTCCCTTTGGTCTCCTATCACCTGATCCCATTTCCATAACTTTACATTTACTGGTGTTAAACTCCAGTAGCCATTTCCCTGACCATCTCTGCAACCTGTTTAAGTCCTCTTGGAGGATCCTACAATCCTCGTCTGTCACAACTCTTCTCATTAATTTTGCGTCATCCGCAAACATTGACATGTATGATTCCACTCCTGTAAACATATCATTTACGTAAATTAGAAAGAGGATTGGTCCCAGCACCGATCCTTGAGGTACTCCACTTGTTACTGTTCGCCAGTCCGACTTCTCGCCCCTTACCATTACCCTCTGGCTCCTTCCTGTTAGGTAGTTCTTCACCCATACTAGGGCCTTTCCGCTTACTCCTGCCTGCCTCTCAAGTTTGTATAGCAGTCTCATGTGCGGTACTGTATCAAAGGCCTTTTGGCAGTCAAGAAATATGCAGTCTGCCCAGCCTTCTCTGTCCTGCCTTATCCTTATTACTTTATCATAGAATTCTAAAAGGTTTGTTAGGCATGATTTCCCTGTCCAGAACCCATGTTGGTGCTTGTTTGCAAACCCAATGCTCTCCAGGTGCTCAACAAGTCTTAGCCTAATTATTCTTTCAAGTATTTTGCAGGGGATGCTTGTCAGTGATACGGGTCTGTAGTTAAGTGCCTCCTCCCTATCACCTTTCTTGAAAATCGGTACGACATTTGCCTCCTTCCAGCAACTGGGCAATTCTCCAGACATAAGTGACTCATTAAAGATCATTGCCAGAGGCACGCTGAGAGCCTGCGCTGCCTCTTTTAGTATCCACGGTGATACTTTGTCTGGTCCAACAGCTTTATTTGCATCCAGTGTTGTCAACTGTTTCATTACCTCCTCTGCTGTCACCTCTATATCTGATAGTCTTTCATCTAGGGTAATCGCTTCTAACAATGGGAGCTGCTCAAGCTCGGTTGTGAACACTCCATGGAATTTTGCATTCAGTACCTCGCAGATTTCCTTGTCGCTTTCTGTATATGCCCCTTCTGTTTTCCTCAGTCTTGTCACTTGGTCATTTACCGACATCTTTCTTCTTATATGGCTATGTAGTAGTTTAGGTTGCTTTTTCGCTTTGACTGCAATATCATACTCAAAATTTCTTTCCGGCACTCGTCTTATGTTAATGTAATCATTCCTAGCTCTGTTACATCTAATTCTGTTGTCCTCTGTCCTTTGTCTTCTGTACTTCCTTCACTCCCTCTTGCTTCTCACCTTTGCTTCCTGAAACTGTCTATTAAACCAACCACTGTCTATTAAACCACTGCTGTGATACCACTGCTCTGCTCTGGGGTGTGCGGTAGTGTGGTAGTGTGGTGGGATGTGTGGTAGTGTGGTGGGGGGGTGTGTGGTAATGTGGTGGGGGGGTGTTAGTGGGGTGGGGTTGATTGATAATGTGGTGGGGTGTGTAGTAATGTGGTGGGGTGTGTGGTGGGGTTGTGTGGTAGTGTTCTGGGGTGTGTGGTAATGTTGTGTGGTGTGTGGTAGTGTGGTGGGATGTGCGGTAGTGTGGTGGGTGTGTGTGATGGGTTCGTGTGGTAGAGTGGTGGGGTGTGTGTGGTAGTGTGTGGTAGTGTGGTGGTGTGTGTGGTAGTGTGGGGGTTGGTAGTGTGGTGGGGTTTTGGTAGTGTGGTGGGGTGTGTGATAGTGTGGTGGGATGTGTGGTAGTGTGGTGAGGTGTGTGTGTATTGTTCTGGGGTGTGTGGTAGTCTGGTGGGGTGTGTAGTAGTGTGGTGGGGTGTTTGGTAGTGTGGTGGGGATTGTGCGAGTGTGGTGGGTTGTGTGGTAGTGCGGTGGGGTGTTTGGTAGTGTAGTGGGGTGTGTGATAGTGGGGTAGGGTTGATTGGTTTTGTTGTGGGGTGTGGTAGGGTGGTAGGGTGTGTGGTAGTGTGGTGGGGTTGTGTGGTAGTGTGGTGGGGTGTATGGTAGTGTGGTGTGGTGTGTGGTAGTGTGGTGGGGTTGTGTAGTATTGTAGTGGGATTGTGTAGTATTGTGGTGGAGTGTGTGGTAGTGTGGTGTTATGTATGGTAGTTTGGTGGGGTGCGTGGTAGTGTTGTTGGGTGTTTGGTAGTGTGGTGTGGTTGTGAAGTATTGTGGTGGAGTGTGTAGTAGTGTGGTGGGTGTGTGGTAGTGTGGTGGGGTTGTGTAGTATTGTGATCGGGTGTGTGTGGTAGTGTGCGGGGGGGGGGAAGTGCGGTGGGGTGTGTGGTAGTGTGGTGGGGTGTGTGGTAGTGTGGAGATGTGTGTGGTAGTGTGAATGGGTCTATGATAGTGTGTTGGGGATGTGTAGTAGTGTGTTGGGGTGTGTGGTAGTGTGATGGGGTGTGTGGTAGTGTGGTGGTGTTGTGTGGTAGTGTGGTAAGGTTGTGTGGCAGAGTGGTGGGGTGTATGGTAGTGTGGTGAGATGTGTGGTAGTGTTAAGGGCTGTGTAGTATTGTGGTGAGGTTGTGTGGTAGTGTGTTGGGGTGTGTGAAAGTGTGGTGGGGTGAGTTGTAGTACGGTGGGGTTGTGTGGTAATGTATTGGGGTATGTGGTAGTGTGATGGGGTGTGTGGTAGTGTGGTGGGGTTGTGTAGTATTGTGGTGGGGTGTGTGGTAGTGTGGTGGGGTGTGTTGTAGTGTGGTGGGGTGTGTGGTAGGGTGTTGGGGTGTGTGGTAGTGTGGTGGGGTGTGTTGTAGTGTGGTGGGGATGTGTGGAAGTGTTGTGGGGTTGTGTGGTAACGTGGTGGGTTGTGTGGTAGTGTGGTGGAGTGTGTGGTAGTGTTGTGGGGTTGTGTGGTAATGTGGTGAGATGTGTGGTAGTGTGGTAGTGTGGTGAGTGTGTGTGGTAGTGTGGTGGGTTCGTGTGGTAGAGTGGTGGGGTGTGTGGTAGTGTGGTTAGGTGTGTGGTAGTGAGGTGGGGTGTTTGGTAGTGTGGTGCGGTTGTGTGGCAGTGTGGTGGGGAGTGTACTCACCTAGTTGTACTCACCTAGTTGTGCTTGCGGGGGTTGAGCTCTGGCTCTTTGGTCCCGTCACTCAACCGTCAATCAACAGGTGTACAGATTCCTGAGCCCCTTGGGCTCTATCATATCTACATCTGAAACTGTGTATGGAGTCAGTCTCCACCACATCACTTCCTAATGTATTCCATTTATCAATCACTCTAACACTAAAAAAGTTCTTTCTTATATCTCTGTGGCTCATTTGGGCGCTCAGTTTCCACCTGTGTCCCCTTGTGCGTGTTCCCCTTGTGTTAAATAGCCTATCTTTATCTACCCTGTCAATTCCCTTCAGAATCTTGAATGTGGTGATCATGTCCCCCCTAACTCTTCTGTCTTCCAGCGAAGTGAGGTTTAATTCCCGTAGTCTCTCCTCGTAGCTCATACCTCTCAGCTCGGGTACTAGTCTGGTGGCAAATCTTTGAACCTTTTCCAGCTTAGTCTTATCCTTGACTAGATATGGACTCCATACTGGGGCTGCATACTCCAAGATTGGCCTGACATATGTGGTATACAAAGTTCTGAATGATTCTTTACACAAATTTCTGAATGCCGTTCGTATGTTGGCCAGCCTGGCATATGCCGCTGATGTTATCCTCTTGATATGTGCTGCAGGAGACAGGTCTGGCGTGATATCAACTCCTAAGTCTTTTTCTTTCTCTGACTCCTGAAGAATTTCCTTTCCCAGATAATACCTTGTATTTGGCCTCCTGCTCCCTGCACCTATCTTCATTATATTACATTTGGTTGGGTTAAACTCTAACAACCACTTGTTCGACCATTCCTGCAGTTTGTCTAGGTCTTCTTGAAGCCTCAAACAGTCCTCTTCTGTCTTAATCCTTCTCATAATTTTGGCATCGTCCGCAAACATTGAGAGAAATGAATCTATACCCTCCGGGAGATCATTTACATATACCAGAAACAAGATAGGACCGAGTACAGAGCCCTGTGGGACTACACTGGTGACTTCACGCCAATCGAAGGTCTCACCCTTCACCGTAACTCTCTGCTTCCTATTGCTTAGGTACTCCCTTATCCACTGGAACACCTTGCCAGCTACACCTGCCGGTTTCTCCAGCTTATGTACCAGCCTCTTACGCGGTACTGTGTCAAAGGCTTTCCGACAATCCAAGAAAATGCAGTCCGCCCAGCCCTCTCTTTCTTGTTTAATTTGTGTTACCTGGTCATAGAATTTTATTAAGCCAGTCATGCAAGATTTACCCTCCCTGAACACATGTTGTCGATTTGTCACGAAGTCCCTTCTCTCCAGATGTGCTTCCAGGTTTTTTCTCACGATCTTCTCCATCATCTTACATGGTATACAAGTTAAGGACACTGACCTGTAGTTCAGTTCCTCCTGTCTGTCGCCCTTTTTCTATATTGGGACCATATTCGCCGTCTTCCATATTTCTGATAGGTCTCCCGTCTTCAGTGACCTACTATAGACTATGGAGAGTGGCAAGCAAAGTGCCTCTGCACACTCTTTCACTACAGTGTGGTAGTGTGGTGGTGCGTGTGGTAGTGTGGTGGAGTGAGTGGTAGTGTAGTGGGGTTGTGTGGTAATGTTGTGGGGTTTGTGGTAGTGTGGTGGGGTTGTGTTGTAGTGTGGTGTGGTTGTATGGGAGTGTGGTGGAATTGTGTGGTAGTGTATTGGGGTGTGTGGTAGTGTGGTGGTGGGGTGTGGTATTGTGGTGGGATTGTGTGGTAGTGTGATGGGGTTTGTGGTAGTGTGGTGGGGATGTGTATTATTGTGGTCGGGTGTGTGGTAGGGTGGTAGTGTATTGGGGTGTGTGTTAGTGTGATGGGGGGTGGTAGTATGGTGAGGTGTGTGGTAGTGTGGTGGGGTGTGTGGTAGTGTGGTGGGGTTGTTTGGTAGTGTGGTAGGGTTGTGTGGTAGTTTGGTGGGGTGTTTGGTAGTATGGTGGGGGGTGTGTGGTAGTGTGGTGGGGTCGTGTGTTAGTGTGGTGGGGTGTGTGGTAGTGTGGTGGGGTTGTGTGTGAGTGTGGTTGGATTTTGTGGTAGTGTGGTGGGGTTTGTGTTAGTGTGGTGGGGATGTGTAGTATTGTGGTGGGGTGTTTGGTAGTATGGTAGTGTGGTGGGGTGTGCGGTAGTGTGATGGGGAGTGTGGTAGTGTGGTGGAGATGTGTGTATTGTGGTGGGGTGTGTGGTAGTGTAGTGGGGTGTGTGGTAGTGTGCGGTAATGT
Organism: Procambarus clarkii; assembly: GCF_040958095.1. NCBI lineage: Eukaryota > Metazoa > Arthropoda > Malacostraca > Decapoda > Cambaridae > Procambarus > Procambarus clarkii. Next base: position 2,202,346 of record NW_027189128.1, on the reverse strand, counting down.
GGTGGGGTGTGTGGTAGTGTGGTGGGGTGTGTGGTTGTGTGGTGGGGTTGTGTGGTAGTGTGGTGGGGTGTGTGGTAGTGTGGTGGGGTATGTTGTAGTGTGGTGGGGTGTGTGGTAGTGTGGTGGGGTGTGTGGTAGTGTGGTGGGGGGGTGTGGTAGTGTGGTGGGTTGTGTGGTAGTGTGGTGGGGTGTGTGGTAGTGTTTTGTGGTGTGTGGTAGTGTGGTGGGGTGTGTGGTAGTGTGGTCGGGTGTGTGGTAGTGTGGTGGGGTGTGTGGTAGTATGGTGGGTTGTGTGGTAGTGTTTCGGACATGACAATAGCACCACTGTCGCTCAAGTCACAAATAATAAATTATCAAATAAGAATTGGTGAGATGTCGGATATTTTAATAGTGATATATTCTTAACAATTTTAACATGATCTCCCTCTCATAAATTTAGGGTGGAAAATTGTTTTGCATAATATGTAGAGTCGGTACACGCCACTAGTATATACAAATATTCATCTTTAACAGCATTTTTCAATATCTTACATAAAGTACTGGAATAGTGAGGGTTTATGTATAATAACAGTTACGGTATCTGTTGACAGGCGAGACAGCCCTTCACGGGGCAGCCAGAGGTGGTCACAACAACACTGTGAAGGTCCTCCTCGACGCTGGAGCAGACGTCAACGCTACAGATAATGTCGGTAAGAGTCACACTTATGGATCCCAAAATTATATAACACTCATGTCACACAACACACCACAATTATGATGTGACAAAATGCAATATTTATATATTGTAATTTTACCAAAGTAGAGATATTGTAATTTTACCAAAGGAGAGAATGACTGTCTGTTTATAGTAGGACGTCAAACTTTTCAAATAAAATATTGTCTTAAAGTATTCTCACCATTATTCACTGATTTTATGAAAATTAAGAGTAATTTCCTGCTGTGAATAATTTGTCCGTACTAGCATCAAACAGACAATTCGCCCTCACCGTCAACAGTTTCTCAAGCAACTGCTCTATGCTAGAGTAAGAGTAACTATTGTGTTTTAGTACTTCACACCACTGAGCTGCTCCCACTGCCGGCCACCACACTTAGACCATTTATTTGTTATAAGACACAGAAAGAGAGAGAGACACAGAGAATCTCAGAAACAGAAACACAGCTGGAGACAGAGAGAGAGACAGACAGAGAGAGGCAGAGACAAAGATAGAGCAAGATAATGAAACAGACAGTAGGTAATAGGATGGATGGATAGACGAATAGGCGCATGAATAAATAGATAAGCCATAGGAGCCGTGATGAGGGTTCGAACCTATGTGCTGTGAGTTATCAGGCCCCCACTCTCTCTCTCTGTGATTTATTTCTGTGTTATAAATAGGTAAATATATGGATAGATAGGTAGACAGATGAATAGTTGGATGGAGGGATAAGTGGATGGATATATAGATAGATAGGTAAAAAGTAGATGGATGGACAGAAAAATGGATGGATAGAGAGATGAATAGATGGATGGATGTATAGGTTTAGTGATGAAAGATGGATAGATGTATAGGTAGTAAGATGAATAGACGAATAATTAGATGGATAGGTAGATGGAAATATAAGTGAGAGGATAGATGGGTAGAAAGATGAGTTGGTGCATGGATAGATAGATAGATAGATGAATAGATAGAAGGATAAAATAATAGATGGATAGAAAAACAGATTGATTGATAGAAAACTTGATGGATATATTGCTTGAAGGATAGATAGCTGCACACATGGAGGGAAAGAATGATAGGTGGATGGATAGATGATATATATATTTGGATAGATTGACAAAAAGATTGATAGATGATAAGGCAGATGGACAGATACACGAATAGACGTATGGAGAGAATGATAGATGGATAGATAGATATATGGATATATGGATGGCAAGATAGGTTTATGGATGGATTGATGAATATATCTTAAATGAATGGATAGATTGTTGGTCAAATAGATGGATAGGTAGACTGAGAGATCAATGATCTATAGATGGTAGAAGAACATGAATATCTAGATGGAAAGATAGATGGATGGATTGATAGATGGAATGTTGGATATGCAATGGAATCAATGATGTATAGATGATATATGGTATAGATATATAGATGGATAGATTGATAGATGAATGAATAGATAAAAGAAGATAGGTGGATAGATATATAGATGGAGAGATGGGAGACAGACAGACAGACCGAGACCACGATGGGTGACCCTTCTAGTACATACTATAAGAGAGAAGATTGTTTGTCTGTTCCAAGGTGGAGGCCACATGGTACTGGCTGGCCTCACCCAAACTGGCAGAGAGAATGGTCTGGTGAACGGGATGAACACTGAAGTGATCGGGGTCGCCAGGAGTACAAAAGGAACAGCTTGACAGTGACACATTCAGGCCCCCATGAAGGGTTTTGGCACTGTCCGACAGCTGCACAGCTAAATATTTTCAAAACAAACATAAACAATCATATTAGTAATATGCTCCATTATTCACTGATTTTGGGAACATTACCAGAACTTTTAATTAATTTGCACATGCTTAAAAAGATAATTTTTCCACAGCATGAAAGGTTTCTCAAGCCACTGATCTTTGTCATAGTAAGGGGTAACTACTCTTGTTTTAGCATTTGACACCACTGAGCTCCTCTCACTGTTGACACTGTCACGAACTGGGTGGTGAGTGGGGGGGGGGTGTACTTTCAAATGTTGTCTAGGGGAACAGATGATTTTACTTGAGCCTGGGGGAAATCAGGGAGTAAGGAATCAGCCTAGTACAAAAGACAGAATTGAAATATATATATATATAAATATATATATATATATATATATATATATATATATATATATATATATATATATATATATATATATAAGGGGTAAGGGGTTACTCCTTTTTTGTAACAAAGTTCAAATAAAGTAAATATATATGTGTACATACAAAAGAATGGGGGTGGTAGGAGAAGATAATATTAGTGTTCAGTGAGAAACCACAAGGTCTCCTCTGAATACTTTTTATTTTCTTCTCCGAGGCTATGGGTCCCCACATTGGCACCAGAGGTGGTACCCTCATATATATATATATATATATATATATATATATATATATATATATATATATATATATATATATATATATATATATATATATATATATATGTATATATATATATATATATATATATATATATATATATATATATATATATATATATATATATATATATATATATATATATATATATATATATATATATATATATATATATAGCTGTGGGCAATTCTCTCCGGCGTCTCGTCGCAAAGGCAGCTGCAAGAACAGTTAGTGATGCAGCGGCCAACATGCTGAAGCCAAAACAGCTCGGGTTTGGCATTCCACAAGGGTGTGAGGCGGCAGCCCATGCAGCTCGAGCCTTCATCGCCAACATCACAGACGAAAAGGCCCTTATCAAGCTAGATTTCAAAAATGCGTTCAATTTGGTGCGGAGGGATGCTGTACTCCGTGCGGTTCATAGTCATTTCCCTTCCCTCTACCCTTTTGTACATTCATGCTACAGTATGGATCTTAAGCTACTTTTTGTCGAACATGAAATTGACTCGCGAGAAGGCGTCCAACAGGGTGACCCCCTCGCTCCTCTCCTTTTCTGCTTAGTCATCAAACAAGTCACAGAGGTCCTGTCCAGCGAGCTTAACATCTGGTTCTTGGATGATGGTACCCTAGCTGGTTCCCAAGACTCCCTCCTGGAGGACATCAGAAAAATCCAGGAGCAAGGTGCAGTTTTAGGCCTCACCCTGAACCCTTCTAAATGTGAAATAATATGTTCCAACCAGGGCATCGTAGAGAGAATAGAGGGTCTTCTGCCAAATATCCATAAAACTAAACCTGAAGACAGCACACTCCTAGGAGCTCCCCTGGGGTTGAAAGCCATCGATGAGGTCCTTGATAAGAAAATCACCGACCTTAAGAGGATGGATGGGAGGATTGAGGATATTGATGCTCATGATGCACTCTACCTCATCACCAGATGTCTGTCCCTCCCCAGGTTAACCTACTTTCTGAGGTGTTCACCATCTTACAGTAGCCAAAAACTAAGTGAGTATGACCGGTTACTGAAATCAATGCTAGAAAAAGCCCTTAACCTCTCTCTCCATGACCTACAGTGGAAACAAGCCTCTCTTCCCGTAAGACTTGGGGGCCTCGGAGTTCGAACAGCAACGCAAATCGCTGTTCCAGCCTTCCTGTCCTCCTTATCAGCATCCGACGACCTTGTGAAGGAAATTCTACCTGCCCACTTACATCAGCTGGCAGGTGTACATGATCCCAATTTTACACACTGTGCCACAGAGTGGGCCTCTCGTGCAGGCCAATCACCTCAACCACCATCCCCAAAATCCCACAAGCAATCCAGCTGGGATGGTCCCATTGTAGACCAAGTTGCTGCAGAGTGCCTGGGTGCTGCAACAACACAACACGACATTGCTCGCCTCACAGCAGTAGCAGCACCACATGCAGGGGATTTCCTGTTAGCAACCCCAATGTCGGCAACTGGCACGCGTCTCACACCACACGCCCTCCGAATTGCTGTGGCCCTCCGCCTTGCTGCCTCAATCCACACCAGATATAGGTGTATTTGCGGCGAGGTGGTGGCTGACAGGTACGGTCACCATGGCCTACTCTGCCAAAGCACAGGGGGATGGCACTCGAGGCACAGCGAAGTTAACGACATCATCAAGAGGAGCCTCACCACAGCTGGATGCCCAGCTGAAAGAGAGCCCCGTTACCTAACGCCCCGTAACTCTGATGCTCTTATTGGTCGCCCAGATGGTATCACAGTGAACCCCTGGAAGAATGGCAAGCAGTTGGTATGGGACTACACGTGCGTATCAACCCTGGCTAACACCTACATTAACCTCAGTGTTGCACAACCAGGTGGCGCTGCCACCCACAGGGAAGCAGCCAAATCCCGTAAGTATAGAGAACTGGATCACCACTACAATTTTGTCCCCATTGCTTCTGAGACGCTCGGCGCCTGGGGTAAAAGTGCTACCAGTTTTTTGAAGGAACTGGGTTCTAGGCTCATTGAAACAACAAGGGACCCGAGAGCTGCAAGCTTTCTTTTCCAGCGCCTCAGTGTGGCGATACAGAGGGGAAATGCGCACTGCATCCATGGTTCCTGCCCGCCATCTGAGGAGCTGGAGGAACTCGACAACCTATGACAACCATCTTTGTAACCTATATGTAACTCCTTTTTTGTAACAAAGTTCAAATAAAGTAAATATATATGTGTACATACAAAAGAATGGGGGTGGTAGGAGAAGATAATATTAGTGTTCAGTGAGAAACCACAAGGTCTCCTCTGAATACTTTTTATTTTCTTCTCCGAGGCTATGGGTCCCCACATTGGCACCAGAGGTGGTACCCTCACAAACTTTTTATATATATATATATATATATATATATATATATATATATATATATATATATATATATATATATATATATATATATATATATATATATATATATATTATTATTAAATATGACCGAAAAAGTAAGATTAATAATTCTAACACGAATTTTCTCAATCTTTCGTACATTACGCTTCACTGTTGGAGGTAAATAAAAAATCAATTCTCCAAAATTCATTTTTATTTCTAGTCTGACGCGACACGGGCGCGTTTCGTAAAACTTATTACATTTTCAAAGACTTTAGTTCACAAATACACAACTGAATAGAACTTACGTATCTCCGATTTTATATCTACATTTGAGTGAGGTGGAAGGGGTGATGTGGCATTAACACAAGACAGAACAAAATGTGGTATTAATAGGGTATTAATTTCATCAACACAAGACAGAACAAGGGTATTAATAGGGTATTAATTTCATCAACACAAGACAGAACACGAAACAATGGATAATGAATAGAAGTGTTTGTAGAAAGCCTATTGGTCCATATTTCTTGATGCTTCTATATTGGAGCGGAGTCTTGAGGTGGGTAGAATATAGTTGTGTAATAATTGGCTGTTGATTGCTGGTGTTGACTTCTTGATGTGTAGTGCCTCGCAAACGTCAAGCCGCCTGCTATCGCTGTATCTATCGATGATTTCTGTGTTGTTTACTAGGATTTCTCTGGCGATGGTTTGGTTGTGGGAAGAGATTATATGTTCCTTAATGGAGCCCTGTTGCTTATGCATCGTTAAACGCCTAGAAAGAGATGTTGTTGTCTTGCCTATATACTGGGTTTTTTGGAGCTTACAGTCCCCAAGTGGGCATTTGAAGGCATAGACGACGTTAGTCTCTTTTAAAGCGTTCTGTTTTGTGTCTGGAGAGTTTCTCATGAGTAGGCTGGCCGTTTTTCTGGTTTTATAGTAAATCGTCAGTTGTATCCTCTGATTTTTGTCTGTAGGGATAACGTTTCTATTAACAATATCTTTCAGGACCCTTTCCTCCGTTTTATGAGCTGTGGAAAAGAAGTTCCTGTAAAATAGTCTAATAGGGGGTATAGGTGTTGTGTTAGTTGTCTCTTCAGAGGTTGCATGGCTTTTCACCTTCCTTCTTATGATGTCTTCGACGAAACCATTGGAGAAGCCGTTATTGACTAGGACCTGCCTTACCCTACAGAGTTCTTCGTCGACTTGCTTCCATTCTGAGCTGTGGCTGAGAGCACGGTCGACATATGCGTTAACAACACTCCTTTTGTACCTGTCTGGGCAGTCGCTGTTGGCATTTAGGCACATTCCTATGTTTGTTTCCTTAGTGTAGACTGCAGTGTGGAAACCTCCGCCCTTTTCCATGACTGTTACATCTAGAAAGGGCAGCTTCCCATCCTTTTCCATCTCGTAAGTGAAACGCAGCACGGAACTCTGCTCAAATGCCTCCTTCAGCTCCTGCAGATGTCTGACATCAGGTACCTGTGTAAAAATGTCGTCAACATACCTGCAGTATATGGCCGGTTTCAAGTTCATGTCGACTAAGACTTTTTGCTCGATGGTACCCATGTAGAAGTTTGCAAACAGGACACCTAGGGGAGAACCCATGGCGACCCCATCTACTTGCTTATACATGTGCACATCCGGGCTCAAGAAGGGTGCCTCTTTAGTACAAGCTTGGAGTAGTTTCCTCAGAATATTTTCTGGCATGTCAAGAGGAGTACAGGCTGGATCACGATACACTCTGTCGGCTATCATTCCGATTGTCTCGTCCACAGGTACGTTGGTAAACAGCGATTCTACGTCCAACGAGGCTCTTATCCCTGTGGCCCGTGAGCCCCGCAGTAAGTCAACAAATTCCTTTGGAGACTTCAGGCTGAAGGCGCAAGGAACATAAAGAGTCAGCAGGCCGTTGAGTCGCTTCGCCAGTCTGTACGTGGGTGTGGGTATCTGGCTAATGATTGGCCGAAGTGGGTTTCCATGCTTGTGCGTCTTGACATGTTTTCACCTTTATTGTATTATCACCTGACCCAGTGTGGGTATAAAATCAACTAATATATATATATATATATATATATATATATATATATATATATATATATATATATATATATATATATATATATATATATATATATATATATATATGTAGTACCTAGTAGCCAGAACGCACTTCTCAGCCTACTATGCAAGGCCCTATTTGCCTAATAAGCCAAGTTTTCATTAATTAATATATTTTCTCTAATTTTTTTCTTATGAAATGATAAAGCTACTCATTTCATTATGTGTGAGGTCAATTTTTTTTTTATTGGAGTTAAAATTAACTTAGATATATGACCGAACCTAACCAACCCTACCTAACCTAACCTAACCTATCTTTATAGGTTATGTTAGGTAGCCGAAAAAGTTAGGTTAGGTTAGGTTAGGTAGGTTAGGTAGTCGAAAAAACATTAATTCATGAAAACCTGGCTTATTAGGCAAATCGGGCCTTGCATAGTAGGCTGAGAAGTGCGTTCTGGCTACTAGGTACGATATATATATATATATATATATATATATATATATATATATATATATATATATATATATATATATATATATATATATATATATATATATATATATATATATATATATATATATATATATATATATATATATATATATATATATATATATATATATATATATATATATATATATATATATATATATATATATATATATTAGTATATTTTGGTAGCAGTCTTTCCTGTAGACATATATTATTAAATATGACCGAAAAAGTAAGATTAATAATTCTAACACGAATTTTCTCAATCCTTCGTACATTATGCTTCACTGTTGGAGGTAAATCAAAAATCACTTCTCCAAAATTCATTTTTATTTCTAGTCTGACGCGACACGGGCGCGTTTCGTAAAACTTATTACATTTTCAAAGACTTCACAAATACACAACTGATTAGAACTTGCGTTTCCCTGATTTTATATCTACATTTGAGTGAGGTGGGAAGGGTGATGTGGCATTACATTTGAGTGAGGTGGGAAGGATGATGTGGCATTAACACAAGACAGAACACTAGAGGATATTAATAGGGTATTAAAAGTATCAACACAAGACAGAACACGAAAAAATGGGTATTGAATAGAAGTGTTTGTAGAAAGCCTATTGGTCCATATTTCTTGATGCTTCTATATTGGAGCGGAGTCTTGAGGTGGGTAGAATATAGTGGTGCAATAATTGGCTGTTGATTGCTGGTGTTGACTTCTTGATGTGTAGTGCCTCGCAAACGTCAAGCCGCCTGCTGTCGCTGTATCTATCGATGATTTCTGTGTTGTTTACTAGGATTTCTCTGGCGATGGTTTGGTTATGGGAAGAGATTATATGTTCCTTAATGGAGCCCTGTTGTTTATGCATCGTTAAACGCCTAGAAAGAGATGTTGTTGTCTTGCCTATATACTGGGTTTTTTGGAGCTTACAGTCCCCAAGTGGGCATTTGAAGGCATAGACGACGTTAGTCTCTTTTAAAGCGTTCTGTTTCGTGTCTGGAGAGTTTCTCATGAGTAGGCTGGCCGTTTTTCTGGTTTTATAGTAAATCGTCAGTTGACGATTTACAACTGACGATTTACTATAAAACCAGAAAAACGGCCAGCCTACTCATGAGAAACTCTCCAGACACGAAACAGAACGCTTTAAAAGAGACTAACGTCGTCTATGCCTTCAAATGCCCACTTGGGGACTGTAAGCTCCAAAAAACCCAGTATATAGGCAAGACAACAACATCTCTTTCTAGGCGTTTAACGATGCATAAACAACAGGGCTCCATTAAGGAACATATAATCTCTTCCCATAACCAAACCATCGCCAGAGAAATCCTAGTAAACAACACAGAAATCATCGATAGATACAGCGACAGCAGGCGGCTTGACGTTTGCGAGGCACTACACATCAAGAAGTCAACACCAGCAATCAACAGCCAATTATTGCACCACTATATTCTACCCACCTCAAGACTCCGCTCCAATATAGAAGCATCAAGAAATATGGACCAATAGGCTTTCTACAAACACTTCTATTCAATACCCATTTTTTCGTGTTCTGTCTTGTGTTGATACTTTTAATACCCTATTAATATCCTCTAGTGTTCTGTCTTGTGTTAATGCCACATCATCCTTCCCACCTCACTCAAATGTAATGCCACATCACCCTTCCCACCTCACTCAAATGTAGATATAAAATCAGGGAAACGCAAGTTCTAATCAGTTGTGTATTTGTGAAGTCTTTGAAAATGTAATAAGTTTTACGAAACGCGCCCGTGTCGCGTCAGACTAGAAATAAAAATGAATTTTGGAGAAGCGATTTTTGATTTACCTCCAACAGTGAAGCATAATGTACGAAGGATTGAGAAAATTCGTGTTAGAATTATTAATCTTACTTTTTCGGTCATATTTAATAATATATATATATATATATATATATATGTCGTACCTAGTAGCCAGAACTCACTTCTCAGCCTACTATGGAAAGCCCGATTTGCCTAATAAGCCAAGTTTTCATGAATTAATTGTTTTTCGACTACCTAACCTACCTAACCTAACCTAACCTAACTTTTCCGGCTACCTAACCTAACCTAACCTATAAAGATAGGTTAGGTTAGGTTAGGTAGGGTTGGTTAGGTTTGGTCATATATCTACGTTAATTTTAACTCCAATAAAAAAAAATGACCACATACATAATGAAATGGGTAGCTTTATCATTTTATAAGAAAAAAATTAGAGAAAATATATTAATTCAGGAAAACTTGGCTTATTAGGCAAATCGGGCCTTGCATAGTAGGCTGAGAAGTGTGTTCTGGCTACTAGGTACGACATATATATATATATATATATATATATATATATATATATATATATATATATATATATATATATATATATATATATATATATATATATATATATATACTGCACACGATAATATGTGACATAATTAGTACACCTTACAACTCAAGGTCATTCTGTAGTGGTGCTCCTCACACTCGCGGGCATAATGTCCTCTCACACCACAGTTGAAGCATCGGCTGCCTCCCCTGGGCGGCCAGTCCCCCTGGCAGTACCACTTGCAGACGTTCCCTGGGTCCTCCTTGGACTCCCCGTCGTCGTGTCCGGGACTGCAGCACTTGCTCCCGAGCTAGGTCCACTGCTCATAGCTTGGGGCTTCCTCCCCGCGTCCCTTGAGCTCTTGAACCGGGTTACTTCATAGGGCACACTACTCTTGGGAGAGTCCCCCCACCCGTCCTCGCTCCTCCTGAACTCCTAAGGTTCCCTCCCGACCTGGGGTAAGGCGAGTGTCTGGGTGGCCCCTCCCTTCTGAGATGTAGTGCCTCCTCCAGCATGTCGGCTCGGTCCGCTGCAGCCTTCAGGTCCTTAATACCTGCTTCTCTCACCCTTACTCGCAACTCAGGATGGAGCACCGACATGAACTTCTCCATCACTATCAGTCGTTTGATATCATCCACCGATTCCGCTTCCTCCGCCTTCAACCATCGTAGGAATTTCCGTTCCATATCCCTGGCGGTCTCGGCGTAAGTCTTTCCCGACGCTCTTTTACACTCTCTGAACCGCTTCCGGTACATCTCCGGAGTCAGCCGGAATGAGTGGAGAACCGCATTCTTAATCGCGTCATAACTAGTACACTCCTCTAGGTCCAGCATGTTATAGGCTTCCCGGGCCTCACCAGTCAATCTGCCCTGGACCAGAGCAGCCCAATCATCTTCCGGCCACTCCTTCAGAGTCGCTATCCGTTCAAAGTGTTCGAAGAACGCCTCAGCTTCTTGTGGTTCGAACGTAGGTAAGTCACGTTCCCTTACCTTGAGGTCATCCCGCCGTGCAGGTAGTGAGGGCAGACCACGTTCAACGCGACGCAATTCGACTTCTTTCTTTGCCTTTATCTCCTCCAGTCGCAGTTGTCTCTCTCCTTCTTCTCACTGCAGCCGAGCTTCTCGCTCCTCTCGCTGCAGCTCAGCTGCACGTTCCTCTCGTTGCAGCTCAGCTGCACGTTCCTCTCGCTGCAGCTGCAGCCGTGCTTCTCGCTCATGCTCCTCTCGCTGCAGCTCAGCTGCACGTTCCTCTCGTTGCAGCCGTGCTTCTCTCTCCTCTCGTCGCAGCTGGGCTTCCAGTTGCAGGCTCCTCTTACTACAGCTGGACCTTCCACTGCTCCCATGTTCACTGTTAATTCCCTCCACACTGGTAGGTACTTGGGGTGGCTCTAGTCGGGACGGTTCACCTTGCGACGGCTCTCCTCGGGACGGCTCCTCTTGAGATGGCTCCTCTCCCGTCGCCTCCTCTTGAGCTGTGAGCTGTGCCATGATCTCTATCCTTCGCTCCGCTACCTTAGTCGTCCTCAACCTGATCCAAAAGCGGTTTGCCACTTGTTGGAGCTGGGCCTTGGTACACTCCTCCAAAATTCTCTCGTCCCTTGTGTCAATAAATTTCTTTACTTTGTCCTCCTCCATCTCTATATCATTGAGCATACACGACAGCACAGACAAGTTAGTAGGCACTAATTTCACTGTTTCACTCCCTTAGCTGGTTGAGCAACAGTACTACTGAATTCACTGGCCACACTGTATTAGTACCCTGGCAACACTTCCCTGGAAACACAAACCGAAACTGTCTCTATTTTCCGCTAGTTACAACTTGTAATAAAGTTGTTACATCTTGGGTTAACGTGTTTATGACGTATTAGAACGTTGTTACAACTTGCTATATTGGTTGTTATAACTGGTTAGGTGGTGTTAAAAGTTGTTCGAACGTTGTACCAACGTCGTAGTTTCGGTGTGTGTTTGGCGGGTTGTCTTGAAATTTGGGCCACACTGTAGCTTGATCCACGCTTCCTGGCGAAGTTCCCAGTTCTTGGCTACCGGGGTTCGAATCCTGGCAAGGTCGCCAGTTCTCTGTCACGGGGGGTGGGCCGGGGCTCTGCTAGCACTCAGCTGCTAGGGGCTCAAAAGGCCGAATAGTCAGCCCCTCCGACTTCCGGGATTCACCGGAGTCTCCTTGGTCACACAGGAGAGGACCAACAATGCCCACCTCCGCAGGTCTTTGCTTCCACCACAAAAGGGGGGGTTCCACTGATTCACCCTGGAAGCCCTTCAGTCAAACACGGGGAAACTGCTGTTAACAGTTCCGGCCTAGACCCGTGGAGGAGTGAAGGAAGATTCAGGCTTATCTTACAACAATAACCTCCCTGAGTCCTGCCTGCCAGACAAAAAGGTTGCAGGAACTCCTTTCCCGCCTGTCTTCTCTATCTTCTTCTTAACAAGGTCGCCAGCTGGGTTATTATATCTGCACTCCAGCAATGCAGTTCAGTGGGTGTATTATATATTGTTTGTAGCCAGAAGATTGCTACTCCCATAGATCTGCTACTAGACTGTCGGCCCAGGGGTACTCTCCCAGGAAGGTCTGTGTGGCTTTACCTCTCTCTAGCCACCACGTTATTAGTTGCCACCATTCAGGCACTGATACTGATCGGATGGCTAAGGGTACACTTTTATATAGGTCCGTTCTGTCTTGACCACTATCCAGGCAATAAGAACTTCTATAGAGAACGTAGTGTTCCCTAGGTGGTACTATGATAACCTTCGTGTATGCTCATAGAGAAATATTATAATGGAGGCACACTTAAACACAGTGATAAAATGTGTGAATTTACTGATGCAAATTACATGATCACACACACAATCACAAGTAATACATGAATATGAAAATAAGGATAATAAGTCTGGAGATCGTCAGCCTCTTCTTCTACGACCTCCAACACTCCTTCAACTGGGCAGAAAGACAGGAGTCCCACACTCTCTCACAGGAGGGCCTCTTCACCACGTCGGCGCCTCTTCTTCACTGTCCTGCCATCCATACACACTGTCCCCTCTGACAGTCCTGGACAAAAGCTGCCTTGCAGCCTATTCTACTACTAAAGTATTAATGTCCTATTTCCACATACATAAGTAAACATGTGACCTAACTAGCCTACTCACACAAGGGGTAATGGGAGGGAAAATGATCTACCTTACATTCCTGGCTCACGACGCCTGTCCCTCGATGGTGTGAGGTTCCCACGCTTCCTTGGGTCGATCCTTGACGATCCAGGACGTTCCACGGGTCCTCAGGTGTCGTGGAGCCTTCGCGTCGTCGCCGTTCCAATCCCTGAGATTCAGCTACCCCAATCCTGATTCATCGATGGGCGCTGAGCTAATCACTATTTTCTCACACTCGCCCCTTCCACAAGGCATTGCTCCTTGTCCTAGGAACGGTGTCGTCCTTCCAAAACCCTCAGTGGATGTGACCCGGTCACAGCTAGGCTCGCCAGCCACACTTTTCCAGGCCCTCAACGTCCAGCGTCGCCGCTCAACGTCGTCGCCGAATATTTTCCAAGTTTGGCACTCTTTTGCTCAATAAACTTGGTTCCTTTTTGCTTCCCAGAAGCGCGGGGTCTCCAATACATAAGATGGGCTGCAATAACCAGCTCTAATCCACTAAGAAAGGCTTGTAGAGCCTCAAATCCTTGAGAGCTGAGCGAGGTGCGTCCTCTCGCCTTCACGGTCAAGTCGACTCTGACGTTGGCGCCTCTCGGGGCACTCGGTGACGTCATAGCGGGCCCTGATTGGTCGCCCGCGACCTAAGTCGGCCAATCCGCGATCGGCTAGTGTCCCTTCCAAAACGTCATATCTGCAGTAGGGGATGCTCTTTCATTTTATATCAGGGCGCCAATCTCCCCTTACTTACAAATTATAATGTAACTTTCTCTCTTAACTGGCAGCCGGTCTGGTCGCCACATATATCAATAGACTCCCTGAACCTCAGAGAATCAGTAGGGAGAGCTGATATGACTCTTAAAGCAGGCAAACGAAAGAAATAGGAGAGGGCACCGTAACAATATATATATACATATATATGTATATATATATACATATATATATATATATATATATATATATATATATATATATATATATATATATATATATACATATATATATATATATATATATATATATATATATATATATATATATATATATATATGTATATATATATATACTCTGACGTTTTTCTGGTTTTATAAAACCAGATAAACGGCCAGCCTACTCATGAGAAACTCTCCAGACACAAAACAGAACGCTTTAAAAGAGACTAACGTCGTCTATGCCTTCAAATGCCCACTTGGGGACTGTAAGTTCCAAAAAACCCAGTATATAGGCAAGACAACAACATCTCTTTCTAGGCGTTTAACGATGCATAAGCAACAGGGCTCCATTAAGGAACATATAATCTCTTCCCACAACCAAACCATCGCCAGAGAAATCCTAGTAAACAACACAGAAATCATCGATAGATACAGCGATAGCAGGCGGCTTGACGTTTGCGAGGCACTACACATCAAGAAGTCAACACCAGCAATCAACAGCCAATTATTGCACAACTATATTCTACCCACCTCAAGACTCCGCTCCAATATAGAAGCATCAAGAAATATGGACCAATAGGCTTTCTACAAACACTTCTATTCAATATCCATTGTTTCGTGTTCTGTCTTGTGTTGATGAAATTAATACCCTATTAATACCCTTGTTCTGTCTTGTGTTGATGAAATTAATACCCTATTAATACCACATTTTGTTCTGTCTTGTGTTAATGCCACATCACCCCTTCCACCTCACTCAAATGTAGATATAAAATCGGAGATACGTAAGTTCTATTCAGTTGTGTTTTTGTGAACTAAAGTCTTTGAAAATGTAATAAGTTTTACGAAACGCGCCCGTGTCGCGTCAGACTAGAAATAAAAATGAATTTTGGAGAATTGATTTTTAATTTACCTCCAACAGTGAAGCGTAATGTACGAAAGATTGAGAAAATTCGTGTTAGAATTATTAATCTTACTTTTTCGGTCATATTTAATAATATATACATATATATATATATATATATATATATATATATATATATATATATATATTCCTAGAAGAGGTACCACCTCTGGTGCAAGTGTAGGGACCCATTGCCTCGGAGAAGAAAATAAAGAGTACTCAGAAAAGACCTTGTGGATCCTCACTGAGCACTTTGATATTTTCTTCTCCTACCACCTCTATTCTTTTGGTATGTGTGTATATTTATCTACCTTTATTTGAAAATGTCATTACACAAAAAAAGTTACAATATTGATTACATGCAGGGTACAAGGCTACTTGTCACAAGTTGTATAGCTCCTCCAGCTCCTCAGATGGCGGGCAGGAACCATGAATGCAGTGAGCATTTCCTTTCTGGATTGCCACACTAAGGCGCTGAAAAAGAAAACTGGCAGCTCTCGGGTCTCCAGTTGTTTCGATTAGCTTAGACCCCCAACTCTTTCAAAAAGCTAGCAGCACTTGTACCCCAGTCACCAAGTGTCTCTGAGGCAATGGGGACAAAATTGTAGTGGTTCTCAAGGTCTCTCTATTTACGTGACTTGGCCGCTGCCCGGTGATTGGCAGCTCCTCCTGCTTGTGTAGCACTGAAGTCAACATATGTATTGGCTAAAATTGAAACGCAAGTGTAGTCCCACACCAACTGTCTACCATTCTTCCAGGGGTTCATTGTGATTCCGTCTGGGCGATCGACAGGCTCATCAGAGTTGCGGAACATTAGGTAACGGGGCTCTCTCTCTACTGGACAACCGGCTGTGGTAAGGCTTCTCTTAATAATATCATTGACCACACCGTGTCTTGTATGCCATCCTCCTGTCCTTTGGCAGAGTCCTTTGGCTCCGCCGCTCCTCGCTGGTTTCCGTTCCGAGTGAATTGCAGGCTCATCACAGCACTCGTCCTCCAACACGGCAAATGAATTTGCTGTCCTTAGGGCGTCTGTAGGTGCCCTTGTCAAGGTCTTCTTAAGACCCCTGTCCTTCACGACTCTTCACGATGAGGTCCCGTCACCACTGGTCTCCTCCTTCGTTTCCTCCCGAAGTCTCAGCCGTCGTACCTCCTCCCACAGGGAATCCATCTCTGCTCTCAGAGCTCCAACCAGACTTACCAAATCCTTCACTAATCCTTCCATTATTGCAATAATAATGTTACAACAATCGGAGCTCCAGCAAACACAACCTCTCACTGTGACTGCACCTGATTGACTGGGGATCAGGAACATCACAATCCTTACCACTATCAACTGCCTCAACTATGCTGGAATAAAAAGTTAGCAAATTTGTTAAACATGAACGGCCATTTGTAAAACCATGTTGCGACTCATTTATTAATTTATGTTGTTCAAGATGGAGACGAATTGTATTTTCAATTATTGATTCAAGTAACTTTACCACAATAGACGTTAGGCTAATTGGCCGATAGTTTGACGCAAGTGATCTATCTCCATTCTTAAAAATTGGTACCACATTAGCTACCTTCCATGACTCTGGCACTCTGCCTGACTCTATTGATTTAATAAATATGGTAGACAGTGGCTCGGAAAGCTCCTCTTTGCATTCTTTAAGCACCCTGGCAAACACTTCATCCGGCCCTGGGGATTTGTTTGGTTTTAGTTTTTCTAATTGTTTAATTACATCCTCCCTGGTAACTGCTAAACTAGTCAACCTGTCCTCATGCCCACCCACATAGACTTGTTCGGTTGAAGGCATATTGTTAAGTTCTTCTTTAGTAAATACAGATATAAAATATTTGTTAAAAATACAACTCATCTCCTTGTCATTATCCGTTATTTGACCTGTCTCAGATTTTAATGGACCTATCCTTTCCCTAGTCTTAGTTCGATATAACTGAAAAAACCCTTTAGGATTTGACTTTGCTTGCTCTGCTATGCGAACTTCATAGTTTCTTTTTGCTTTCCTAATCTCTTTTATAACATTTCTAACCAGTTGTATGAATTCCTGTTCTAAACTGTCTTCCTTATTCTCAGTCCTTTTGTACCAAGCTCTCTTTTTACTTATAAGGTTCTTTAAATTATTTGTTATCCACTTTGGGTCAATAGTGTTCGATCTATTCAATTTGTATGGTATACTACGTTCCTGTGCTTTGTTTAGAATATTCCTAAGTAAGTTATATATTAAATCCACACCAAAATCCCCTTATACATCACCTATCGCTGGGTTCATGTCTCACTCCAAGACCTGCCCACACCCTATACCCAAGACTTTCCAATCTATTTGACCCAAAAAATTTCTTAGGCTATTAAAATCAGCTTTTCGAAAATCTGGCACTTTAACAGAATTTTCTCCTACAAGTCTATTCCATTCTATGTTGGATATTTCCAACACCGAATACAACATTGTTGTATTCTCATTACCTATTACTAACCATACTAATTATTGTAGTAAGTAAAATTAACAACACGTAGAATTCTCATGTACTAATAATTTCATCTGTGCAGTAGGCTAGAATTCTCACGTCACCTGACGCCAGTATTGCATGAGATTTCCTTGCAGTAAACACATTATATCCAATGTGTGTGAGAATTAAATTCGATTCTCCATAATTAAAGCATTCTGTATGATAACTAATTGCAGACGAATTGATCTCTAACTAAAAGCCGAATAGAGCGTTAGAATCATAGCGTCTATCTCGTGATAAAGTTAACGTCACCAATGAATGCCATGGGGAGACATTAATTCCTCTCCCTTATATATTTACTATTCTTAAATTGGTAAATAACAATAATTTGTTCCTCTAAATAATAAACCCGTCCAGTCTTTAACGTTTCAAGTGCAAATGCGAGAAATATTAATGTTCGAGACAATAATTTGTTTTATGAACGCGGGCTCGGCGTGGGTAGAGGGACGCCATCCTCAGTACACGTGTAGAGCCGCTCAGAGACAGACCTGCACCTACCGTACTCATAAGAAGACGCCATTGCCCAGCAAATAGGGCAGGTGTTATCCATCCTCAGATGAAAGTCGCCACTGTGAGGCATGAATAACCTTGCAGATAGTATCTTCAGCTAGTGCTGGTGTCAAATAAGGAGCCCTTTGACTTGGTTCCTGACGACACGTGACCAGCCAGCGGAACGCATCATTATTCAGGATAGGCCTAGCCGGAGCCTGAGATGCGAAACACGGCAATCTTAATACTTATACAGTGCCCACAGCTAAGTATTCTTTTATGTGATGCATCAGGTAGAAGTTTTGATAGTAGCAGGGTGATTGTCCGTTAAGACGCACGATAACACCTAATAACAGGTGATTAAAATTTGTCACCTGTAACTCTTAATATTCTTGAATATAGATTTTGTAGTTAAATCAGTTGCTACTGAAAATTATTTGTCTTGCAGCACGAGAGAAGAATTCTCCATACTGCCTTCCCACATGTTAACCCGTTCCACTCGTCAGCCAACCGAGTCTGGAGAATAAGATGACTTCCATGGCTTTCTAAAGGAATCTTCATCAAGCTAAGATTTATTTCCTTTTATAATTCTATTGCAATTTATCTTGTGCAGAATTCTATGAGGTTAATATGTGGTTTACTGTAACTCATTACTATGCTCATAATCTATGCTCCTCCCTTTGGTAATGATATCAGTTTCAATATTATTTTATAGGATTAGATTATTATTAATTGAATTAGTGAACGAACCACACTAATTCCTGGACGTACTTACCTCCAGTAATAACCCCCCAATGTAGGTGTTTGAGGTTTGTTTTATTTAATAATACAGCCCATTAATTATTATTATGATCATACTTTCTAGTTTTATCCATAGTTACTGGTTTCATCTAGTAATTATCTAATGATCAGAAATTCTCAGTTTCCCTCTACTTTAAAAGCGGGTGGTCCTTCGTAATTTAATTTACTACATTAATATTTAAATAATCAGATTCAAGCCCCAAATATCCCACATTCTATGCTAAATCTGATTACTTTGTGATCACTGTTCCCTAGCTCACTCCCTATTTCGATGTAATTAATTTGTGTTTCCCTGTTAGTTAACACTAAATCTAAAATATTATTTTCCCGCGTTGGTTCCTTAATGTGTTGCGTAAGAAAGCAATCGTCAATTAATTCTAGAAAATCTTCTGCTTCACTATTCCCTGATTTGTTTACCCAGTTTATTCCACTAAAATTAAAGTCACCCATGACATAAATACTGTTAGATCTAGATGCTCTAGATATTTCATCTCATAGATTCTTTGCTTCCATTCTGTCTAAATTTGGTGGCCTATATATAAGTCCTATTATAATATTATTTGCTTTTTCGTTTAATTCTATCCAAATAGTTTCTGTGTGTGGCTCAGTTTTGATTCCCTCTTTGAGACTACATTTCAAATTGTCCCTAACATATATGGCTACTCTCCCTCCTCGTCTAATATATCTATCTGTGTGAAATAGTTTAAATCCATTTATTTGATATTCAGCTAATAGTTCTCTATTTTCTACATTCATCCACGTTTCGGTAAATGCAATAATATCTATTTTTTCTGTGCAGACAAGAGTATTTAATTCGTTAATTTTATTTCTTAGACTTCTACTGTTAGTGTAATATACCCTAAGTGAATTGCTATTTTGAGGCCCTTTCTTTCCCTGATCATTTTGCCAATTCTTTTCTCCCACGAACACATACATTTAATACCTCCTTCCTCCAAATCAATGCTTCCAACACTAGTAGCACTGTACTTCGCCTTCCCTTCATATCTGAACTCAAAACTTTTACCAATACCTTTCGTCTTCTTGACATTAAACTCGCCTTTCGACAAACTAACACACTTCGTAGCAATCTAGTTCACACTGCTCCTCCTGCTTCTAATGCTGTTGGTGTCTACTCTATTTCCTGTTCATCTTGTCCTCTCCAATACTTTGGCGAAACTGGCCGTACACTGAATGACAGACTTAAAGAACACAAGAGAAGTGTTAAGTCTGCAGACACTAACAATGCTCTCTTCTGCCATGTGAGGGATTCTAATCATCCCATTGATTGGTCTTCCTCCAAAATAATCTTTCCTGCCTCTACTCTACACACACGCCGTCTTGTAGAATCGGCTCTTATACACAATGTACCCAACATGAACTTGAGTCCTGGCTTTGTTGCTGTGGACTCTTCCCTTTCACAGAATATACTCAAATGTTCTAATCTTTCTAACAAACGTGACTTAACATAAGCTTACCCTTCCATTTATATTTCTTTCTCTTTCCTTTTCTTTCTCTCTTCTCCCCTTTTTTCTGTTCATTGTCTTCTCCTACGCTCCCTTCCTATCCTCTTCTTATTCCTATTACTATCTCCTTCGGTAGTTATAATGGGAGCTGCCTCGTATAGGCCAATAGGCCTTCTGCAGTTCTCATTATTACTACTATCCCCTACACCTTACTTTCCTCCTCAGCTCTCTCTTGCCTATTTATTGCCTGTCTCTACCTCCTCATCTACGTTTGGGAGATTGGTGAACCCCGACAGAGAGAGTGCATCTTCTGCCAAACTCACAGAAAAGCCATTACTTCACTATGTTCTGGAATGCGAAGCAACCAATGACCTTAGAAGAGCTTTAAGAGTTCCTGAATCATGCAGTGGCCACCCTGAAGCCATCAACACAGCCACTCTCCTGGTGAACAAAGGTGTTCAGCAGCTGGACACCCTCATAAAGACTGTGAAGCAGTATCCTCCCACGCGATAACAGCTTGAGGGGTAAATACAAACTCAGAATACTAAGAAAAAAATATACATATATATATATATATATATATATATATATATATATATATATATATATATATATATATATATATATATATATATATATATCGTACCTAGTAGCCAGAACGCACTTATCAGCTTAATATGCAAGGCCCGATTTGCCTAATAAGCCAAGTTTTTGTGAATTAATGTTCATTCGACTACCTAGTAATATATAATATATTTCGACTATTAGTAATATACTAATATATATATATATATATATATATATATATATATATATATATATATATATATATATATATATATATATATATATATATATATATATATATATATATATATATGTTGTTGTTGCTGGTGTTGACTTCTTGATGTGTCGTGCCTCGCAAACGGCGAGGCGAGTGCCTCGCCTCGCTTCGATAGATACAGCGATAGCAGGCGGCTTGACGTCGATAGATACAGCGATAGCAGGCGGCTTGACGTTTGCGAGGCACTACACATCAAGAAGTCAACACCAGCAATCAACAGCCAATTATTGCACAACTATATTCTACCCACCTCAAGACTCCGCTCCAATATAGAAGCATCAAGAAATATGGACCAATAGGCTTTCTACAAACACTTCTATTCAATACCCATTGTTTGTGTTCTGTCTTGTGTTGATACTTTTAATACCCTATTAATATCCCCTCTTGTTCTGTCTTGTGTTAATGCCACATCACCCCTCCCACCTCACTCAAATGTAGATATAAAATCGGAGATACGTAAGTTCTAAACAGTTGTGTATTTGTGAACTAAAGTCTTTGAAAATGTAATAAGTTTTACGAAACGCGCCCGTGTCGCGTCAGACTAGAAATAAAAATGAATTTTGGAGAATTTATTTTTGATTTACCTCCAACAGTGAAGCGTAATGTACGAAAGATTGAGAAAATTCGTGTTAGAATTATTAATCTTACTTTTTCGGTCATATTTAATAATATATATATATATATATATATATATATATATATATATATATATATATATATATATATATATATATATATATATATATATAAATATATATATATATAAATAGTTCCGTGATTTGGAACATATATTTTGTTCCATATTGGAACATAGATTTGGATATATATATATATATATATATATATATATATATATATATATATATATATATATATATATATATATATATATATATATATATATATATATATATATATTAGCATATTTTGGTAGCAGTCTTTCCTGTAGACATATATTAATATATATGACCGAAAAAGTAAGATTAATAATTCTAACACGAATTTTCTCAATCTTTCGTACATTTCTTTTCACTGTTGGAGGTAATTCAAAAATCAATTCTCCAAAATTCATTTTTATTTCTAGTCTGATGCGACACTTGAGCGCGTTTCGTAAAACTTATTACATTTTCAAAGACTTTACACATACACAACTGAATAGAACTTACATATCTCCGATTTGTTTATATCTACATTAGAGTGAGGTGGATGGGGTGAGGTGGTATTTAATAGGGTATTAATTTCATCAACACAAGACAGAACACGAAACAATGGGTATTGAAATGAAAGTGATTGTAGAAAGCCTATTGGACCATATTTCTTGATGCTTCTATATTGGAGCGGAGTCTTGAGGTGGGTAGAATATAGTTGTGCATTAATTGGCTGTTGATTGCTGGTGTTGACTTCTTAATGTGTAGTGCCTCGCAAACGTCAAGCCGTCTGCTATCCCTGTACCTATCGATGATTTCTGTGTTGTTTACTAGGATTGCTCTGGCGATGGTTTGGTTGTGGGAAGAGATTATATGTTCCTTAATGGAGCCCTGTCGCTTATGCATCGTTAAACGCCTAGAAAGAGATGTTGTTGTCTTGCCTATATACTGGGTTTTTTGGAGCTTACAGTCCCCAAGTGGGCATTTGAAGGCATAGACGACGTTGGTCTCTTTTAAAGCGTTCTGCTTTGTGTCTGGAGAGTTTCTCATGAGTAGGCTGGCCGTTTTTCTGGTTTTATAGTAAATCGTCAGTTGTATCCTCTGATTTTTGTCTGTAGGGATAACGTTTCTATTAACAATATCTTCCAGGACCCTTTCCTCCGTTTTATGAGCTGTGGAAAAGAAGTTCCTGTAAAATAGTCTAATAGGGGGTATAGGTGTTGTGTTAGTTGTCTCTTCAGAGGTTGCATGGCGTTTCACTTTCCTTTTTATGATGTCTTCGACGAAACCATTGGAGAAGCCGTTGTTGACTAGGACCTGCCTTACCCTATAGAGTTCTTCGTCGACTTGCTTCCATTCTGAGCTGTGGCTGAGAGCACGGTCGACATAAGCGTTAACAACACTCCTCTTGTACCTGTCTGGGCAGTCGCTGTTGGCATTTAGGCACATTCCTATGTTCGTTTCCTTAGTGTAGACTGCAGTGTGGAAACCTCCGCTCTTTTCCATGACTGTTACATCTAGAAAGGGCAGCTTCCCATCCTTTTCCATCTCGTAAGTGAAACGCAGCACGGAACTCTGCTCAAATGCCTCCTTCAGCTCCTGCAGATGTCTGACATCAGGTACCTGTGTAAAAATGTCGTCAACATACCTGCAGTATATGGCCGGTTTCAAGTTCATGTCGACTAAGACTTTTTGCTCGATGGTACCCATGTAGAAGTTTGCAAACAGGACACCTAGGGGAGAACCCATGGCGACCCCATCTACTTGCTTATACATGTGCCCATCCGGGCTCAAGAAGGGTGCCTCTTTAGTACAAGCTTGGAGTAGTTTCCTCAGAATATTTTCTGGTATGTCAAGAGGAGTACAGGCTGGATCTTGATACACTCTGTCGGCTATCATCCCGATTGTCTCCTCCACAGGTACGTTGGTAAACAGCGATTCTACGTCCAACGAGGCTCTTATCCCTGTGGCTCGTGTGCCCCGCAGTAAGTCAACAAATTCCTTTGGAGACTTCAGGCTGAAGGCGCAAGGAACATAAGGAGTCAGCAGGCCGTTGAGTCGCTTCGCCAGTCTGTACGTGGGTGTGAGTATCTGGCTAATGATTGGCCGAAGTGGGTTTCCAGGCTTGTGTGTCTTGACATTTCCATACGCATATCCAGGTTTATATTCCCCAATGATCTTTGGCAGGTGGAGTCCCGATTTCTTGGCGTTCACAGTTTCGATCAGTTTGTTAACCTTTGCTTTCAATTCGGCTGTAGTGTCCTTCGTTACCCTTTGGAACTTAGTTTGGTCAGAGAGTATGAGGTTCATTTTCGCCAGATATTCGTCTTTTTTAAGAATGACATATATTGCCGACTTGTCACCTCTCCTGACAACTATCTCCTTGTTCTCACGAAGGCTTTTAGCTGCCGCTTTGAGCTCGGGGGACAGTATGGTGCTTCTGTAATTGCCTCGATTCTTTCCTCCTTCTGCAATAAGTTCTGCTTGTAAGGTATCTTTGGTAGTGACCTTCTTTTGTGTCTCGAGGTCGAATATGTCGTTAAACAGAATTTCCAACTCTACTTTCCGGGCCATCTCACTCTGTCTGGACATAACGTGACAGTTTATGCGTGTTAGAATTATTCGTGTTAGAATTATTAATCTTATTATTAATCTAACACGAATTAATAATTCGTGTTAGAATTATTAATCTTACTTTTTCGGTCATATTTAATAATATATATATATATATATATATATATATATATATATATATATATATATATATATATATATATATATATATATATATATATATGTATATATATATATATATATATATATATATATATATATATATATATATATATATATATATATATAATATATATATATATATATATATATATATATATATATATATATATATATATATATATATATATATATATATATATATATATATATATATATCGGCTCCCTCACCAGGAAAGGGTGGAAGGACACATGTGGCGGGGTCAAGAGACTGGGTAACCAGTGTGCCAATAAGTGCTTGAAAAAGATAAGTTAAGTCCAGTCCTGTGGTGACTGGACAATTGTGAGTATCGTGTTGAGAGCACCACACCCAGTGAGCTAGGACACATTCACCAGTGTTTAGTGACAAAAGGAAATGATCCAAGTGTTAAGTGCCACATCATCCCTCCCCCCCCCCCACCCCCTGAGTGTAGTGCCTCCCCCCCAGTGAGTGTAGTGTCTCCCGCTCGCCCACTCCACTTGTGTAGTGTCTCCCCACCCCCTCCGTGAGGTGCAGTGTCTTCCGCTCCCCCGCCCCCACCTCCCACGATCAGGTGGTCGCGCCTTCCCCTCCCCGGCTCCCCTCCCAGACCGGGCCAGCGCAGCCTCCCAACCCCCACCCACCACCTCCACGAGCCTACCCACCCCAGACATCTGCCCAGACATGACGCATAGTATAGGGGACAACCTCGTCCCCCCCAACCAGGAGGGAGAGACAAATACTCCAGTGCAAGGTGACATTCACTTTACCTAAGGGGATGGCAGAAGAAGCCGCTACCAGCCAGCTCACCCCTCCCGAAGCCAATCAAAGGAGAGGCACATGCAGTGTTTGTGGGAGCAACATCAGCATCAACTCGGTCTCTAGAGTCACACGCCAGCATGGTGACTGTCCTGGGTCAGGGAGGCCTCCCGTGGGAGGAGGCAGCACTCAGGAGCCTGTTGCACCAGTACAAATCGCAACAGATTACATTGCAACAGACGACCTGCTAGAGGCAATTAAAGCAACGTCAACCAGGACACTCACCCACATCCCAAAGGCCTCTCGCCCATTTGCTGCCGGGAAATACACGGACCTCATCGCAAAAGTCAACAGAGGGTCAAATAACCTTGATGCACCTGATACCATCAAAGCCTGGCACAATCTGTTACTTTTTGGCAATGCATGCTTATGTGTACCAGACAGAGGAGGCAAGACACTGGCCTCATCCGTCAATAAAGCAATTAGGGATTTTCCTAGGGCTGACAACCTAGTCCGCCTCCCCAAACACACCAAACACCGCCGAGGCAGACCAAGTACGACAATCAGCGACAACAGAAAATTAGGTACCCAAGTCAGCAAGAAAATTGAAGAGGGCAATACAGTCGGGGCACTCAGGTTGATCACAAGTGAGGACAAAATTTTGCCCAGGGATGAAACCACAGCCCAAGCACTGAGAGAAAAACACCCCCTCAGGGCCGTAGGTGGACCTCCCCCACAGGTCAGGGTCCCCCCTAACCAGGAACCTCTCGTCCTCCGGGAGTCAGAGGTTTATAAAGCTATCGTTTCATTTCCCCCGGGCTCCTCAGGAAGCTACACAGGGGTAAGACCTCAACATGTGAAGGAAATGGTGAACCCTGTTCTTGGCCCAGCTGCAGAAGCGCTCCTGACAGAAATCACAACGTTTGTCAACAACTGCCTCGCCGGGTTAATCCCTGATGAAATCAAACCATTCTTCTTTGGTGCATCCCTATGTGCCCTGAAAAAGAAGGGGGGAGGGATCAGACCCATTGCCGTTGGTAATACCCTTCGCCGCCTAGTTGCAAGGGCTGCTGTCAGAAGTATCCGAATGGAAGCAGCCACCATGCTGCAACCCAACCAGCTGGGGTTTGGAGTCCCCCAAGGCTGTGAAGCAGCGGCTTATGCTGCACGAGCCTACATTAGCTCTCTTACTGAAGACCAGGCAGTAGTAAAATTAGATTTTAAAAACGCTTTCAACTCGGTCAAAAGGGAAGCAATCCTCACCGCAGTCCAAGAACATTGCCCAAGCATTCTCCCGTTTGTGTCAGCAGGCTACAGCAAAGACTCAACCCTCCTGTTTGGCAAACATGAAGTCACCTCAGCAGAGGGAATTCAACAGGGTGACCCACTTGCACCGTTCCTCTTTTGCATAGCGGATCGAGAAATTACAACCAGACTGTCCAGTGAGCTCAACATCTGGTTCCTGGATGATGGCACTCTGGCAGGCACACAAGATTCCCTGCTAGAAGACCTACAGCTGGTGAAGACACGGGGGGAGTCCATGGGTCTCGTTCTTAACCCCTCCAAGTGCGAAATTATTGCATCTAGTGAAGTAATCATTAGAGCAGTGAAATCAGTTTTACCAGAAGCCTCAGTCGTTAAACCTACCGACAGCACACTACTCGGAGCACCTCTGGGCCACAATGCCATTGCTGCAGTCCTTGACGAAAAGTTTAGAGACCTAAAGAGGATGGATGAGAGAATTGGGGACTTGGACTCCCACGATGCCCTCTACCTTCTCACAAAGTGCCTTACCTTGCCCAGGCTAACATACTTCTTAAGGTGTGCACCAACTTTTGGCAACCCACTTCTACATCAATATGATGAGCTCCTCAGGTCGATATTCAGGAAGGCGCTCAACCTAGATTTAGATGACAGTCAGTGGGACCAAGCAACACTACCAGTGAGATTTGGAGGGATAGGCATACGAAAGGCAACTGAGGTAGCACTTCCATCATTCTTATCCTCATGTACAGCAGCCAACGAATTGGTAGGGCAGATCCTACCAGAGCGTATGAGAGAGACAGCGGGAACTCATGATCAAACGTTCATCGAAGCAGCCAGACAATGGGACACCATTGCACACCCTCAACCCCGACCACAAGTCCCAAAAGACCACAAGCAGGCCCACTGGGATAGCCCCATAATGGAAAAGACTGTCACAGCAATGATTGACAACGCTGATGCTGAAAACAAAGCCCGCCTCCTAGCGGTAACAGCACCCCACGCCGGGGATTTTTTATTTGCTGTGCCCAATGCAGCCCTGGGAACTCGCCTCAGTCATGACGCTCTCCGCATTGGAGTTGCCCATCGCCTTGCCGCCCCCATCCTCACCGAACATAGGTGCATCTGCGGAACTGCGATGGCAGACCAATATGGTCGTCATGGTCTGGTATGTCGTAAATCACAGGGTAAAATTGCAAGACATGAAGAAGTCAACGACATCATCAAGAGGAGCCTCGCCACAGCCCGCTGCCCGGCACAAAGAGAACCACACTTATCCAGACCTAACGACCCTCAGAAGCGCCCTGATGGGGTCACCTTGCTACCTTGGAAGGATGGTAAGCAAGTGGTATGGGACTACACGTGCGCTGCCACACTGGCCAGTACCTACCTCCACTACAGCACACGTGAAAGCGGTGGTGCTGCTTCTTTCATGGAATTGCAGAAAATTATTAAATACAGAGGTCTAGCACACTGCTACAGCTTTGTTCCGATCGGCTCGGAGACCCTCGGTTTGTGGGGAAAATGTGCATTGAAGTTCCTGAAGGAATTGGGGGACAAATTGATCAGCGCTACAAAAGACCAGAGAGCAAAAAGTTTCTTGTTCCAGCGCCTCAGTGTTGCGATTCAGAGGGGAAATGCCTGTTGCGTCTTGGGCACTAGTCCAACTTCAGAGGAATTCGAAGAAGTGTTTGACTTGCAACAATGATCGAACCCGTCTGTGACATTCATCAATGTTTCCCATTGTTGTGTTTTTCAAGAGATCCATAACCTTTAAGCACCTTTTTGCATTATTATTTTTGTATCAACCCATGTATATCTTGTAACTATCAAATGCATAATAAAGCACAAAAAAATAAAAAAGGAAGGGGGTGGTAGGAGAAAAGCACACAGAAACTGTATTGGAGGGGATCTAAACATTCCCTCTAATGCGTTATGCGTGGTTTCCTCCGAGGCTATGGGTCCCCCTTCTTCCAGCTAGATGTGGTACTCTAAAAAAAAAAATTATATATAAAATATATATATATATATATATATATATATATATATATATATATATATATATATATATATATATAAATATATATATATATATATATATATATATATATATATATATATATATATAAATATATATATATATATGTATATATATATATATATATATATATATATATATATATATATATATATATATATATATATATATATATATATATATATATATATATATATATATATATATATATATATATATTTTGGTAGCAGTCTTTCCTGTAGACATATATTATTAAATATGACCGAAAAAGTAAGATTAATAATTCTAACACGAATTTTCTCGATCTTTCTTACGTTTCTTTTCACTGTTGATGGTAATTCAAAAATCAATTCTCCAAAATTCATTTTTATTTCTAGTCTGACGCGACACTTGAGCGCGTTTCGTAAAACTTATTACATTTTCAAAGACTTTAGTTTACACATACACAACTGAATAGAACTTACACATCTCCGATTTGTTTATATCTACATTTGAGTGAGGTGGATGGGGTGAGGTGGTATTTAATAGGGTTTTAAATTCATCAACACAAGACAGAACACGAAACAATGGGTATTGAATGGAAATGATTGTAGAAAGCCTATTGGTCCATATTTCTTGATGCTTCTATATTGGAGCGGAGTCTTGAGGTGGGTAGAATATAGTTGTGCATTAATTGGCTGTTGATTGCTGGTGTTGACTTCTTAATGTGTAGTGCCTCGCAAAAGTCGAGCCGTCTGCTATCGCTGTATCTATCGATGATTTCTGTGTTGTTTACTAGGATTACTCTGGCGATGGTTTGGTTGTGGGAAGAGATTATGTGTTCCTTAATGGAGCCCTGTTGCTTATGCATCGTTAAACGCCTAGAAAGAGATGTTGTTGTCTTGCCTATATACTGGGTTTTTTGGAGCTTACAGTCCCCAAGTGGGCATTTGAAGGCATAGACGACGTTAGTCTCTTTTAAAGCGTTCTGCTTTGTATCTGGAGAGTTTCTCATGAGTAGGCTCGCCGTTTTTCTGGTTTTATAGTAAATCGTCAGTTGTATCCTCTGATTTTTGTCTGTAGGGATAACGTTTCTATTAACAATATCTTTCAGAACCCTTTCCTCCGTTTTATGAGCTGAGGAAAAGAAGTTCATGTAAAATAGTCTAATAGGGGGTATAGGTGTTGTGTTAGTTGTCTCTTCAGAGGTTGCATGGCGTTTCACTTTCCTTCTTATGATGTCTTCGACTAGACATCAGAAGAGACCGACTACCTAAAGTGTGCTAAGTCGGCTGACACTTACAGCCTCATCCACCGGCTGACACCAGAACCACCTTCCAGAAAGAAGTCTTGGTACAATTACGAGAAAGTGAGTACCGATCAAGATGGCTCGCAATTGTACTGTAAGTATTGTAGACTCTATGGACATACCATAGATAAATGTGGTAAGTCTCAATACAAAGGTAATACTGAATCCACTAAACCCAAACAGACTCCTCCTAAGTCCGGTAAGCCTGTGATGAATGTTGGTGTTCATGTTAATGATCTTTCTCTTTTCAGTAAACACCTGTATACTGGAACTGTTTCTACCAACGGTTCAGATCCGGAGGGACGTTTCAAACTGAAGATCTTGAGGGACACAGCGGCTCTTCAATCAATACTTTTGAAATCAGCTGTGCCCAATATCGCCTACACCGGGGAAACCGTCTTCATCACTGACCTCACTGCTACCACTCCTTATCCACTCGCCAGAGTCCACCTGGATTGTCCCTTCGTGACCGGTGAAGTCCAAGTCGCCATCAGGGAAAAGCCTTTTCCCATGCCTGGAGTGCAACTTCTACTGGGCAACGACTTTACCTCGGACCAGTTCTGGTAACACCTATATACTAACCATCCTGTGTCCTACCACCAGATTCCCCATAGCAGTTCCAGTAAAGAACATTACGGCTGCTACGGTGGTGAAACACTTATTGAAGATCTTCACCCAGTATGGATTTCCAAGGGAGGTTCAGAGCGACTGTGGCACCAACTTCACCAGTGATCTCTTCAAGAGGACACTGGAAGAGTTCAACATCAAACAGGTATTGTCCAGCCCCTATCATCCTGCTTCACAGGGTTCTCTTGAGCGTAGTCATCAGACTATTAAAGCACTCCTGAAGAAGTTTTGCAATGACACCTCTAAGGATTGGGATAAGCAAATAGATTTAATCATGTGTATATTTAGAAGTCTTCCCAATGAGTCTCTAGGAGTATCTCCTTATGAGATGCTCTACGGACGTAAGTGCCGTACTCCTCTCAAAGCTTTTAAAGACTTTCTACGTGATGCCACCTTCAGTGAGCATCAGAATGTGCCCCAGTTTCTTCAAAACCTACAACACATCCTAGAGAGGGTGCATAACTTTGCTAAGGATAATCTATTGAAAGCACAGGAGAGGATGAAGACTCATTACGACCAGAACAGCAAAATAAGGAAATTTAAACCGGGAGACTTCGTGCTGGCCTATTTCCCTATCCCAGGTTCTCCCTTGCAAAACAGGTTTTCAGGACAATACCGCATCAAGGAGTGCAGAAACAACCACAACTACGTTCTAGAGACTCCAGATAGGCGGCGGAAGACCCAGTTGTGCCACGTTAACCTCCTGAAGCTATATAACGGTACTCCTCCCACTGTATTGGTAACATATTCTTCCTTTAAATGTCCATATATCCACAGTGAGACCTTCCCTGCTTCTCCTCCCGAACGCACTGACACTGAGTCAGCGCTTTCCAATACGGAAATCCTAACTGATCTTCATAACCATTTTCAGGACCCTAATAGTGTTCCTTTGCCATATTCTAATCCTATTCTCACCTCGTCAGATATCACCAAGCCTTTCATCCTCCATGTCGAAGCCAGTGGTACCGGCATCGGGGGTGACCTAATGCAACAACGAGGCGAGGAGAATATACCTGTTAGCGACCACAGCTACAAGGAACTACAGAACAATCGACAGGGAGCTACTCATCGTCCTGAACTTGCAGCACTTCAAACAATACCTGAAAAGTGCTCGGTCTACCACCATCAACACGGACCACAACACCCTACACTTCCTGCAGAAAGCCCAATTCCACACTCAACGTCTTCTACGATGGGCTTGATATTTGCAGAAATTCAACCTGGAGATCTCTACATCAAGGGGTCTGACAATATCATAGCCGACGCCCTCTCCAGAGTCTATGAAGTAGAGGCAACTCCTCCTATCACTCTGCCACATGAAGACGTAACTTCTTCCGGAACCGCAGGCTTCGGGGGAGAGTTGTGACGATAATCTCTTTCAAGAGAGATTGAGCCTGCTCTTCCCTATATCATTCACGTCATTTTACAAGTACAAGATACTATATTGAAGATACATCCACCAGTATCGCCAAACGTTTTGCCCAGGAAGCAAAGCGTACCTTGCACCACGTGACACGCCGGCTCCCCCGCCCGCCGTCAATGAGCAAACTACCCATTCTCTGCCTGCCTGCTCCTGATTGGCTGGTGTATCGCCGACAACACCTGCACCTGCACTCACGCCCCCTACCTGAGTCGACGTCTGGGCCAACAAACGCCATACTCCTCAGAATATCTCTGTGCTCTTAGGAGTTGACATCTCTCTCTGGTAGACTAAGCCCTGGCTGTCGTGTACTATGGGAGGTGGCAGCTTTAGCCAGTATTTTCAGCACCTGATTATCATTATTATTATTGTCGTGTACTTCATTTTGTTTTAGAGTAAATTTTACATTCATTAATTATTCATGTTGTTTTGTTTGTTGACTTGTTTTGAATTTTACGCAAGCCAAGGGATTGTCTTTGTTCATATCTTGTTTTCTAAAGTAATTAAAATTTCATTGTTTATATTTTGTGTTTTGTGTGTCTTCCCATTACCTTACTACAGACAAACAGGCAAGCAGTCTCTTTTTTTTTCTGTAAATGTGACAAGGCATTGCCACCTGCCATTGGAGGACTGCCGAACATCAACACTCCAACACTTTACCGTCACAAACGCAACACAGAATTCTGCTCAAATGCCTCCTTCAGCTCCTGCAGATGTCTGACATCAGGTACCTGTGTAAAAATGTCGTCAACATACCTGCGGTATATGGCCGGGTTCTAGTTCATGTCGACTAAGACTTTTTGCTCGATGGTACCCATGTAGAAGTTCGCAAACAGGATACCTAGGGGAGAACCCATATCGACCCCATCTACTTGCTTATACATGTGCCCATCCAGGCTCAAGAAAGGTGCCTCTTTAGTACAAGCTTTTAGTAGTTTCCTTAGAATGTTTTCTGGTATGTCAAGAGGAGTACAGGCCAGATCACGATACACTCTGTCTGCTATCATCCCGATTGTTTCATCCACAGGTACGTTGGTAAACAGTGATTCTACGTCCAACGAGGCTCTTATCCTTGTGGCCCGTGTTCCCCGCAGTAAGTCAACAAATTCCTTTGGAGACTTCAGGCTGAAGGCGCAAGGGACATAAGGAGTCAGCAAGCCGTTGAGTCGTTTCGCCAGTCTGTACGTGGGTGTGGGTATCTGGCTGATGATTGGTGGAAGTGGGTTTCCAGGCTTGTGTGTCCTGACATTTCCATACGCGTATCCAGGTTTATATTCCCCAATGATCTTTGGCAGGTGGAGTCCGGATTTCTTGGCGTTCACAGGTTCGATCAATTTGTTGACCTTTGCTTTCAATTCGGCTGTAGTGTCTTTCGTTACCCTTTGGAATTTAGTTTGGTCAGAGGGTATGAGGTTCATTTTCGCCAGATACTCGTCTTTTTTAGGAATGACGTATATTGGCGACTTGTCACCTCTCCTGACAACTATCTCCTTGTTCTCACGAAGGCTCTTAGCTGCCGCTTTGAGCTTGGGGGACAGTATGGTGCTTCTGTAGTTGCCTCGATTCTTTCCTCCTTCCGCAATAAGTTCTGCTTGAAAGGTGTCTTTGGTGGTGATATATATATATATATATATATATATATATATATATATATATATATATATATATATATATATATATATATATATATATATATATATATATATATATATATATAAATATATATATATATATTTGAAAATGTATATATATATATTGTCTTTGAAAAATTGAGAAGTGTCTTGCAAAATGCTTTTAGGCGTCAGACCATAAATAAAGTGTGAAAATGAACTTTGATGAGTTAATTTTTCAACAACCCTCGACAGAGAAAAAAAATATAAGAAATATTGAGAAGATTTGTGTTAGAATCATTAATCTTACCCTTTCGGTAAGATATATATATATATATATATATATATATATATATATATATATATATATATATATATATATATATATATATATATATATATATATATATATATATATATATATATATGTATATATTATTAAATATGACCGAAAAAGTAAGATTAATAATTCTAACACGAATTTTCTCAATCCTTCGTACATTATGCTTCACTGTTGGAGGTAAATCAAAAATCACTTCTCCAAAATTCATTTTTATTTCTAGTCTGACGCGACACGGGCGCGTTTCGTAAAACTTATTACATTTTCAAAGACTTCACAAATACACAACTGATTAGAACTTGCGTTTCCCTGATTTTATATCTACATTTGAGTGAGGTGGGAAGGGTGATGTGGCATTACATTTGAGTGAGGTGGGAAGGATGATGTGGCATTAACACAAGACAGAACACTAGAGGATATTAATAGGGTATTAAAAGTATCAACACAAGACAGAACACGAAAAAATGGGTATTGAATAGAAGTGTTTGTAGAAAGCCTATTGGTCCATATTTCTTGATGCTTCTATATTGGAGCGGAGTCTTGAGGTGGGTAGAATATAGTGGTGCAATAATTGGCTGTTGATTGCTGGTGTTGACTTCTTGATGTGTAGTGCCTCGCAAACGTCAAGCCGCCTGCTGTCGCTGTATCTATCGATGATTTCTGTGTTGTTTACTAGGATTTCTCTGGCGATGGTTTGGTTATGGGAAGAGATTATATGTTCCTTAATGGAGCCCTGTTGTTTATGCATCGTTAAACGCCTAGAAAGAGATGTTGTTGTCTTGCCTATATACTGGGTTTTTTGGAGCTTACAGTCCCCAAGTGGGCATTTGAAGGCATAGACGACGTTAGTCTCTTTTAAAGCGTTCTGTTTCGTGTCTGGAGAGTTTCTCATGAGTAGGCTGGCCGTTTTTCTGGTTTTATAGTAAATCGTCAGTTGTATCCTCTGATTTTTGTCTGTAGGGATAACGTTTCTATTAACAATATCTTTCAGGACCCTTTCCTCTGTTTTATGAGCTGTGGAAAAGAAGTTCCTGTAAAATAGTCTAATAGGGGGTATAGGTGTTGTGTTAGTTGTCTCTTCGGAGGTTGCATGGCTTTTCACTTTCCTTCTTATGATGTCTTCGATGAAACCATTGGAGAAGCCGTTATTGACTAGAACCTGCCTTACCCTACAGAGTTCTTCGTCGACTTGCTTCCATTCTGAGCTGTGGCTGAGAGCACGGTCGACGTATGCGTTAACAACACTCCTCTTGTACCTGTCAGGGCAGTCGCTGTTGGCATTTAGGCACATTCCTATGTTTGTTTCCTTTGTGTAGACTGCAGTGTGGAAACCTCCGCCTTTTTCCATGACTGTTACATCTAGAAAAGGCAGCTTCCCATCCTTTTCCGTCTCGTAAGTGAAACGCAGCACGGAACTCTGCTCAAATGCCTCCTTCAGCTCCTGCAGATGTCTGACATCAGGTACCTGTGTAAAAATGTCGTCAACATACCTGCAGTATATGGCCGGTTTCAAGTTCATGTCGACTAAGACTTTTTGCTCGATGGTACCCATGTAGAAGTTTGCAAACAGGACACCTAGGGGAGAACCCATGGCGACCCCATCTACTTGCTTATACATGTGCCCATCCGGGCTCAAGAAGGGTGCCTCTTTAGTACAAGCTTGGAGTAGTTTCCTCAGAATACTTTCTGGCATGTCAAGAGGAGTACAGGCTGGATCACGATACACTCTGTCGGCTATCATTCCGATTGTCTCGTCCACAGGTACGTTGGTGAACAGCGATTCTTCGTCCAACGAGGCTCTTATCCCTGTGGCCCGTGCGCCCCGCAGTAAGTCCACAAATTCCTTTGGAGACTTCAGGCTGAAGGCGCAAGGAACATAAGGAGTCAGCAGGCCGTTGAGTCGCTTCGCCAATCTGTACGTGGGTGTGGGTATCTGGCTAATGATTGGCCGAAGTGGGTTTCCAGGCTTGTGCGTCTTGACATTTCCATACGCATATCCAGGTTTATATTCCCCAATGATCTTTGGCAGGTGGAGTCCGGATTTCTTGGCGTTCACAGTTTCGATCAGTTTGTTGACCTTTGCTTTTAATTCGGCTGTAGTGTCCTTCGTTACCCTTTGGAACTTAGTTTGGTCAGAGAGTATGATGTTCATTTTCGCCAGATATTCGTCTTTTTTAAGAATGACATATATTGGCGACTTGTCACCTCTCCTGACAACTATCTCCTTGTTCTCACGAAGGCTTTTAGCTGCCGCTCTAAGCTCGGGGGACAGTATGGTGCTTCTGTAGTTGCCTCGATTCTTTCCTCCTTCTGCAATAAGTTCTGCTTGTAAGGTATTTTTGGTAGTGACCTTCTTTTGTGTCTCGAGGTCGAATATGTCGTCCAACAGAATTTCCAACTCCACTTTCCGGGCCATTTCACTCGGTCTGGACATAACATGGCAGTTTATGCCCAGATTTAGGAGAGTGACTTGGTCCTCAGTGAGGTTAATTCCTGCAAGGTTCAGGAAGCCATCTCTTGGTCGTGGAATTGCCATAGGTCCTCCATATAATGTTGTTAGTTTCTTGATAATCCTTGTTTCAGTGCTGAGGTGATGTTGGTCTGTGAGGATGTCGAGGTGTTGTTCAATGCGGGTACGGATACTATGGTCGATGTTGCTATTTCTCCACTCGTTTGTAGCATGAAGTAGTTGCGTTTTGTTGTCTTTGATTTCATTCTCTGCCTTGTATATCTGAGGACCAAGTCACTCTCCTAAATCTGGGCATAAACTGCCATGTTATGTCCAGACCGAGTGAAATGGCCCGGAAAGTGGAGTTGGAAATTCTGTTGGACGACATATTCGACCTCGAGACACAAAAGAAGGTCACTACCAAAAATACCTTACAAGCAGAACTTATTGCAGAAGGAGGAAAGAATCGAGGCAACTACAGAAGCACCATACTGTCCCCCGAGCTTAGAGCGGCAGCTAAAAGCCTTCGTGAGAACAAGGAGATAGTTGTCAGGAGAGGTGACAAGTCGCCAATATATGTCATTCTTAAAAAAGACGAATATCTGGCGAAAATGAACATCATACTCTCTGACCAAACTAAGTTCCAAAGGGTAACGAAG
This sequence comes from Procambarus clarkii, assembly GCF_040958095.1. NCBI lineage: Eukaryota > Metazoa > Arthropoda > Malacostraca > Decapoda > Cambaridae > Procambarus > Procambarus clarkii. Next base: position 2,165,066 of record NW_027189128.1, on the reverse strand, counting down.
GACACTACAGCCGAATTAAAAGCAAAGGTCAACAAACTGATCGAAACTGTGAACGCCAAGAAATCCGGACTCCACCTGCCAAAGATCATTGGGGAATATAAACCTGGATATGCGTATGGAAATGTCAAGACGCACAAGCCTGGAAACCCACTTCGGCCAATCATTAGCCAGATACCCACACCCACGTACAGATTGGCGAAGCGACTCAACGGCCTGCTGACTCCTTATGTTCCTTGCGCCTTCAGCCTGAAGTCTCCAAAGGAATTTGTGGACTTACTGCGGGGCGCACGGGCCACAGGGATAAGAGCCTCGTTGGACGTAGAATCGCTGTTCACCAACGTACCTGTGGACGAGACAATCGGAATGATAGCCGACAGAGTGTATCGTGATCCAGCCTGTACTCCTCTTGACATGCCAGAAAGTATTCTGAGGAAACTACTCCAAGCTTGTACTAAAGAGGCACCCTTCTTGAGCCCGGATGGGCACATGTATAAGCAAGTAGATGGGGTCGCCATGGGTTCTCCCCTAGGTGTCCTGTTTGCAAACTTCTACATGGGTACCATCGAGCAAAAAGTCTTAGTCGACATGAACTTGAAACCGGCCATATACTGCAGGTATGTTGACGACATTTTTACACAGGTACCTGATGTCAGACATCTGCAGGAGCTGAAGGAGGCATTTGAGCAGAGTTCCGTGCTGCGTTTCACTTACGAGACGGAAAAGGATGGGAAGCTGCCTTTTCTAGATGTAACAGTCATGGAAAAAGGCGGAGGTTTCCACACTGCAGTCTACACAAAGGAAACAAACATAGGAATGTGCCTAAATGCCAACAGCGACTGCCCTGACAGGTACAAGAGGAGTGTTGTTAACGCATACGTCGACCGTGCTCTCAGCCACAGCTCAGAATGGAAGCAAGTCGACGAAGAACTCTGTAGGGTAAGGCAGGTTCTAGTCAATAACGGCTTCTCCAATGGTTTCATCGAAGACATCATAAGAAGGAAAGTGAAAAGCCATGCAACCTCCGAAGAGACAACTAACACAACACCTATACCCCCTATTAGACTATTTTACAGGAACTTCTTTTCCACAGCTCATAAAACAGAGGAAAGGGTCCTGAAAGATATTGTTAATAGAAACGTTATCCCTACAGACAAAAATCAGAGGATACAACTGACGATTTACTATAAAACCAGAAAAACGGCCAGCCTACTCATGAGAAACTCTCCAGACACGAAACAGAACGCTTTAAAAGAGACTAACGTCGTCTATGCCTTCAAATGCCCACTTGGGGACTGTAAGCTCCAAAAAACCCAGTATATAGGCAAGACAACAACATCTCTTTCTAGGCGTTTAACGATGCATAAACAACAGGGCTCCATTAAGGAACATATAATCTCTTCCCATAACCAAACCATCGCCAGAGAAATCCTAGTAAACAACACAGAAATCATCGATAGATACAGCGACAGCAGGCGGCTTGACGTTTGCGAGGCACTACACATCAAGAAGTCAACACCAGCAATCAACAGCCAATTATTGCACCACTATATTCTACCCACCTCAAGACTCCGCTCCAATATAGAAGCATCAAGAAATATGGACCAATAGGCTTTCTACAAACACTTCTATTCAATACCCATTTTTTCGTGTTCTGTCTTGTGTTGATACTTTTAATACCCTATTAATATCCTCTAGTGTTCTGTCTTGTGTTAATGCCACATCATCCTTCCCACCTCACTCAAATGTAATGTCACATCACCCTTCCCACCTCACTCAAATGTAGATATAAAATCAGGGAAACGCAAGTTCTAATCAGTTGTGTATTTGTGAAGTCTTTGAAAATGTAATAAGTTTTACGAAACGCGCCCGTGTCGCGTCAGACTAGAAATAAAAATGAATTTTGGAGAGAAGTGATTTTTGATTTACCTCCAACAGTGAAGCATAATGTACGAAGGATTGAGAAAATTCGTGTTAGAATTATTAATCTTACTTTTTCGGTCATATTTAATAATATATGTCTACAGGAAAGACTGCTACCAAAATATACTTATATATGTATATATATATATATATGTCCTGGGGACCATTCAGGCTTGTTCGCATATATATACATATATATATATACATATATATATATATATATATATATATATATATATATATATATATATATATATATATATATATATATATATATATATATATATATATATATATATATATATATATATATATATATATATGTATATATATATATATATATATATATATATATATATATATGTATATATATATATATATATATATATGTATATATATATATATATATATATATATATATATGTATATATATATATATATATATATATACATATATATATATATATATATATATATATATATATATATATATATATATATATATATATATATATATATATATATATATATTAGTATATTTTGGTAGCAGTCTTTCCTGTAGACATATATTATTAAATATGACCGAAAAAGTAAGATTAATAATTCTAACACGAATTTTCTCAATCTTTCGTACATTACGCTTCACTGTTGGAGGTAAATCAAAAATCAATTCTCCAAAATTCATTTTTATTTCTAGTCTGACGCGACACGGGCGCGTTTCGTAATACTTATTACATTTTCAAAGACTTTAGTTCACAAATACACAACTGAATAGAACTTACGTATCTCCGATTTTATATCTACATTTGAGTGAGGTGGAAGGGGTGATGTGGCATTAACACAAGACAGAACAAAATGTGGTATTAATAGGGTATTAATTTCATCAACACAAGACAGAACAAGAGTATTAATAGGGTATTAATTTCATCAACACAAGACAGAACACGAAGCAATGGATATTGAATAGAAGTGTTTGTAGAAAGCCTATTGGTCCATATTTCTTGATGCTTCTATATTGGAGCGGAGTCTTGAGGTGGGTAGAATATAGTTGTGCAATAATTGGATGTTGATTGCTGGTGTTGACTTCTTGATGTGTAGTGCCTCGCAAACGTCAAGCCGCCTGCTATCGATAGATACAGCGATAGCAGGCGGCTTGACGTTTGCGAGGCACTACACATCAAGAAGTCAACACCAGCAATCAACAGCCAATTATTGCACAACTATATTCTACCCACCTCAAGACTCCGCTTCAATATAGAAGCATCAAGAAATATGGACCAATAGGCTTTCTACAAACACTTCTATTCAATATCCATTGCTTCGTGTTCTGTCTTGTGTTGATGAAATTAATACCCTATTAATAGTCTTGTTCTGTCTTGTGTTGATGAAATTAATACCCTATTAATACCACATTTTGTTCTGTCTTGTGTTAATGCCACATCACCCCTTCCACCTCACTCAAATGTAGATATAAAAACGTAAGTTCTATTCAGTTGTGTATTTGTGAACTAAAGTCTTTGAAAATGTAATAAGTTTTACGAAACGCGCCCGTGTCGCGTCAGACTAGAAATAAAAATGAATTTTGGAGAATTGATTTTTGATTTACCTCCAACAGTGAAGCGTAATGTACGAAAGATTGAGAAAATTCGTGTTAGAATTATTAATCTTACTTTTTCGGTCATATATATATATATATATATATATATATATATATATATATATATATATATATATATATATATATATATATATATATATATATATATATATATATATATATATATATTATTAAATATGACCGAAAAAGTAAGATTAATAATTCTAACACGAATTTTCTCAATCTTTCGTACATTTCTTTTCACTGTTGGAGGTAATTCAAAAATCAATTCTCCAAAATTCATTTTTATTTCAAGTCTGACGCGACACGAGCGCGTTTCGTAAAACTTATTACATTTTCAAAGACTTTAGTTTACAAATACACAACTGAATAGAACTTACATATATCCGATTTTGTTTATATCTACATTTGAGTGAGGTGGATGGGGTGAGGTGGCATTAATAGGGTATTAATTTCATCAACACAAGACAGAACAAGAGGTGGCATTAATAGGGTATTAATTTCATCAACACAAGACAGAACACGAAACAATGGGTATTGAAATGGAAGTGATTGTAGAAAGCCTATTGGTCCATATTTCTTGATGCTTCTATATTGGAGCGGAGTCTTGAGGTGGGTAGAATATAGTTGTGCATTAATTGGCTGTTGATTGCTGGTGTTGACTTCTTAATGTGTAGTGCGTCGCAAACGTCAAGCCGCCTGCTATCGCTGTATCTATCGATGATTTCTGTGTTGTTTACTAGGATTTCTCTGGCGATGGTTTGGTTGTGGGAAGAGATTATATGTTCCTTAATGGAGCCCTGCTGTTTATGCATCGTTAAACGCCTAGAAAGAGATGTTGTTGTCTTGCCTATATACTGGGTTTTTTGGAGCTTACAGTCCCCAAGTGGGCATTTGAAGGCATAGACGACGTTGGTCTCTTTTAAAGCGTTCTGCTTTGTGTCTGGAGAGTTTCTCATGAGTAGGCTAGCCGTTTTTCTGGTTTTATAGTAAATCGTCAGTTGTATCCTCTGATTTTTGTCTGTAGGGATAACGTTTCTATTGACAATATCTTTCAGGACCCTTTCCTCTGTTTTATGAGCTGTGGAAAAGAAGTTCCTGTAAAATAGTCTAATAGGGGTATAGGTGTTGTGTTAGTTGTCTCTTCAGAGGTTGCATGGCGTTTCACTTTCCTTCTTATGATGCCTTCGACGAAACCATTGGAGAAGCCGTTGTTGACTAGGACCTGCCTTACCCTACAGAGTTCTTCGTCGACTTGCTTCCATTCTGAGCTGTGGCTTAGAGCACGGTCGACATATGCGTTAACAACACTCCTCTTGTACCTGTCTGGGCAGTCGCTGTTGGCATTTAGACACATTCCTATGTTCGTTTCCTTAGTGTAGACTGCAGTGTGGAAACCTCCGCTCTTTTCCATGACTGTTACATCTAGAAAGGGCAGCTTCCCATCCTTTTCCATCTCGTAAGTGAAACGCAGCACGGAACTCTGCTCAAATGCCTCCTTCAGCTCCTGCAGATGTCTGACATCAGGTACCTGTGTGAAAAGGTCGTCAACATACCTGCAGTATATGACCGGTTTCAAGTTCATGTCGACTAAGACTTTTTGCTCGATGGTACCCATGTAGAAGTTTGCAAACAGGACACCTAGGGGAGAACCCATGGCGACCCCATCTACTTGCTTATACATGTGCCCATCCGGGCTCAAGAAGGGTGCCTCTTTAGTACAAGCTTGGAGTAGTTTCCTTAGAATATTTTCTGGTATGCCAAGAGGAGTACAGGCTGGATCACGATACACTCTGTCGGCTATCATCCCGATTGTCTCGTCCATAGGTACGTTGGTAAACAGCGATTCTACATCCAACGAGGCTCTTATCCCTGTGGCCCGTGTGCCCCGCAGTAAGTCAACAAATTCCTTTGGAGACTTCAGGCAGAAGGCGTAAGGAACATAAGGAGTCAGCAGGCTGTTGAGTCGCTTCGCCAGTCTGTACGTGGCTGTGGGTATCTGGCTAATGATTGGCCGAAGTGGGTTTCCAGGCTTGTGTGTCTTGACATTTCCATACGCATATCCAGGTTTATATTCCCCAATGATCTTTGGCAGGTGGAGTCCGGATTTCTTGGCGTTCACAGGTTCGATCAGTTTGTTGACCTTTGCTTTCAATTCGGCTGTAGTGTCCTTCGTTACCCTTTGGAACTTAGTTTGGTCAGAGAGTATGAGGTTCATTTTCGCCAGATATTCGTCTTTTTTAAGAATGATATATATTGGCGACTTGTCACCTCTCCTGACAACTATCTCCTTGTTCTCACGAAGGCTTTATCTGCCGCTTTGAGCTCGGGGGACAGTATGGTGCTTCTGTAATTGCCTCGATTCTTTCCTCCTTCTGCAATAAGTTCTGCTTGTAAGGTATCTTTGGTAGTGACCTTCTCTTGTGTCTCGAGGTCGAATATATCGTTAAACAGAATTTTCAACTCTACTTTCCGGGCCATCTCACTCGGTCTGGACATAACGTGACAGTTTATGCCCAGATTTAGGAGAGTGACTTGGTCCTCAGTAAGGTTAATTCCTGCAAGGTTCAGGAAGCCATCTCTTGGTCGTGGAATTGCCATAGGTCCTCCATATAATGTTGTAAGTTTCTTGAAATAGCGAAAAATAGCAACATCGACGAAAGTATCCGTACCCGCATTGAACAACACCTCGACAACCTCACAGACCGACATTACCTCAGCACTGAAACAAGGATTATCAAGAAACTAGGGGAATATAAACCTGGATATGCGTATGGAAATGTCAAGACACACAAGCCTTGAAACCCACTTCGGCCAATCATTAACCAGATATCCACTCCCACGTACAGACTGGCGAAGCGACTCAACGGCCTGCTGACTCCTTATGTTCCTTGCGCCTTCAGCCTGAAGTCTCCAAAGGAATTTGTTGACTTACTGCGGGGCACACGGGCCACAGGGATAAGAGCCTCGTTGGACGTAGAATCGCTGTTTACCAACGTACTTGTGGACGAGACAATCGGGATGATAGCCGACAGAGTGTATCGTGATCCAGCCAGTACTCCTCTTGAGATACCCGAAAATATTCTAAGGAAACTACTCCAAGCTTGTACTAAAGAGGCACCCTTCTTGAGCCCGGATGGGCACATGTATAAGCAAGTAGATGGGGTCGCCATGGGTTCTCCCCTAGGTGTCCTGTTTGCAAACTTCTACATGGGTACCATCGAGCAAAAAGTCTTAGTCGACATGAACTTGAAACCGGCCATATACTGCAGGTATGTTGACGACATTTTTACACAGGTACCTGATGTCAGACATCTGCAGGAGCTGAAGGAGGCATTTGAGCAGAGTTTCGTGCTGCGTTTCACTTACGAGATGGAAAAGGATGGGAAGCTGCCCTTTCTAGATGTAACAGTCATGGAAAAGAGCGGAGGTTTCCACACTGCAGTCTACACTAAGGAAACGAACATAGGAATGTGCCTAAATGCCAACAGCGACTGCCCAGACAGGTACAAGAGGAGTGTTGTTAACGCATATGTCGACCGTGCTCTAAGCCACAGCTCAGAATGGAAGCAAGTCGACGAAGAACTCTGTAGGGTAAGGCAGGTCCTAGTCAACAACGGCTTCTCCAATGGTTTCGTCGAAGACATCATAAGAAGGAAAGTGAAACGCCATGCAACCTCTGAAGAGACAACTAACACAACACCTATACCCCCTATTAGACTATTTTACAGGAACTTCTTTTCCACAGCTCATAAAACAGAGGAAAGGGTCCTGGAAGATATTGTCAATAGAAACGTTATCCCTACAGACAAAAATCAGAGGATACAACTGACGATTTACTATGAAACCAGAAAAATGGCCAGCCTACTCATGAGAAGCTCTCCAGACACAAAGCAGAACGCTTTAAAAGAGACCAACGTCGTCTATGCCTTCAAATGCCCACTTGGGGACTGTAAGCTCCAAAAAAAAACAGTATATAGGCAAGACAACAACATCTCTTTCTAGGTGTTTAACGATGCATAAACAACAGGGCTCCATTAAGGAACATATAATCTCTTCCCACAACCAAACAATCGCCAGAGAAATCCTAGTAAACAACACAGAAATCATCGATAGATTCAGCAATAGCAGGCGGCTTGACGTTTTTGAGGCACTACACATTAAGAAGTCAACACCAGCAATCAACAGCCAATTAATGCACAACTATATTCTACCCACCTCAAGACTCCGCTCCAATATAAAAGCATCAAGAAATATGGACCAATAGGCTTTCTACAATCACTTCCATTTCAATACCCATTGTTTCGTGTTCTGTCTTGTGTTGATGAAATTAATACCCTATTAATGCCACCTCTTGTTCTGTCCTGTGTTGATGAAATTAATACCCTATTAATGCCACCTCACCCCGTCCACCTCACTCAAATGTAGATATAAACAAAATCGGAGATATGTAAGTTCTATTCAGTTGTGTATTTGTAAACTAAAGTCTTTGAAAATGTAATAAGTTTTACGAAACGCGCTCGTGTCGCGTCAGACTAGAAATAAAAATGAATTTTGGAGAATTGATTTTTGAATTACCTCCAACAGTGAAAAGAAATGTACGAAAGATTGAGAAAATTCGTGTTAGAATTATTAATCTTACTTTTTCGGGCATATTTAATAATATATGTCTACAGGAAAGACTGCTACCAAAATATACTAATATATATATATATATATATATATATATATATATATATATATATATATATATATATATATATATATATATATATATATATATATATATATATATATATATATATATATATATATATATATATATATATATATATATATATATATATATGGCACAACTCTCCTAAACACGAGAGTTAAGTATACAACTTTAGAACACTTTCCCACCAGGAGACTCGAACCCTAGCCAGCACAGAAACCTTCCAGCAACTGGCATAACAGGTACGCCTTAACCCTCTCCACCACCCGCTCAGACCCTTAAAAGAGATGGTAATTTCGGAGTATTTAAATACACCAAAGATCATCACCTCCCAAGAGCACTAGAGCAAGTGAGGGGTCATTTAGACGTTAATTTCATCAAGTCCCTGTTAACATGGGAAGACACAGTGTCTATGCTTAAGGCACAACTCTCCTAAACACGAGAGTTAAGTATACAACTTTAGAACACTTTCCCACCAGGAGACTCGAACCCTAGCCAGCACAGAAGCCTTCCAGCAACTGGCATAACAGGTTAACATAACTGGCATAGGGTTAAGGCGTACCTGTTATGCCAGTTGCTGGAAGGCTTCTGTGCTGGCTAGGGTTCGAGTCTCCTGGTGGGAAAGTGTTCTAAAGTTGTATACTTAACTCTCGTGTTTAGGAGAGTTGTGCCTTAAGCATAGACACTGTGTCTTCCCATGTTAACAGGGACTTGATGAAATTAACGTCTAAATGACCCCTCACTTGCTCTAGTGCTCTTGGGAGGTGATGATCTTTGGTGTATTTAAATACTCCGAAATTACCATCTCTTTTAAGGGTCTGAGCGGGTGGTGGAGAGGGTTAAGGCGTACCTGTTATGCCAGTTGCTGGAAGGCTTCTGTGCTGGCTAGGGTTCGAGTCTCCTGGTGGGAAAGTGTTCTAAAGTTGTATACTTAACTCTCGTGTTTAGGAGAGTTGTGCCTTAAGCATAGACACTGTGTCTTCCCATGTTAACAGGGACTTGATGAAATTAACGTCTAAATGACCCCTCACTTGCTCTAGTGCTCTTGGGAGGTGATGATCTTTGGTGTATTTAAATACTCCGAAATTACCATCTCTTTTAAGGGTCTGAGCGGGTGGTGGAGAGGGTTAAGGCGTACCTGTTATGCCAGTTGCTGGAAGGCTTCTGTGCTGGCTAGGGTTCGAGTCTCCTGGTGGGAAAGTGTTCTAAAGTTGTATACTTAACTCTCGTGTTTAGGAGAGTTGTGCCTTAAGCATAGACACTGTGTCTTCCCATGTTAACAGGGACTTGATGAAATTAACGTCTAAATGACCCCTCACTTGCTCTAGTGCTCTTGGGAGGTGATGATCTTTGGTGTATTTAAATACTCCGAAATTACCATCTCTTTTAAGGGTCTGAGCGGGTGGTGGAGAGGGTTAAGGCGTACCTGTTATGCCAGTTGCTGGAAGGCTTCTGTGCTGGCTAGGGTTCGAGTCTCCTGGTGGGAAAGTGTTCTAAAGTTGTATATATATATATATATATATATATATATATATATATATATATATATATATATATATATATATATATATATATATATATATATAAGTTGTGAGGGTACCACCTTTGGTCAAAGTGGGGACCCATAGCCTCGGAGAAGAAAATAAGAAGTTTCCAGAGAAGACCTTGTGGATTCTCACTGAACACAAAGATGCATATCATAAGTTGTCGAGTTCCTCCTGCTCCTCAGATGGCGGGCAGGAACCCTGAATGCAGTATGCATTTTCCCTCTGTATCACCACGCTGAGGCGCTGGAAAAGGAAGCTGGCAGCTCTAGGGTTTCATAATGTTTCAATTAGCATAGAACCCAGTTCCTTTAAATAAAACTGGTGGCACTTTTACCCCAGGCGCCTAGTGTCTCAGAAGCAATGGGGACAAAATTGTAGTGGTGATCCACTTCTCTGTACTTACGGGATTTGGCTGCTTCCCTGTGGGTGGCAGTGCAACCTGGTTGTGCAACACTGAAATCAATGTTAGCCAGGGTTGATACATACGTGTAGTCCCACACCAACTGCATGTCATTCTTCCAGGGGTTCACTGTGATACCATCTGGGCGACCAATAAGAGCATCAGAGTTGAGGGGCGTAAGGTAACGGGGCTCTCTCTCAACTGGGCATCCAGCTGTGGTGAGGGTCCTCCTGATGATGTCGTTAACTTCACTGTGCCTCGAGTGCCATCCCCCCTGTGCTTTGGCAGAGTAGGCCATGGTGGCCGTACCTGTCAGCCACCACCTCTCCGCAAATACACCTATATCTGGTGTGGATTGGGACAACAAGGGAGAGGGCCACAGCAATTCAGAAGGCGTGTGGTGTGGGACGTGTGCCAGTTGAAGACATTGGGGTTTCTAACATGAAATCCCCTGCATGTGGGGCTGCTACTGCTGTTAGGCGAGCAATGTCGTGTTGTGTTGTTGCAGCAACTTGGTCTACAATGGGGCTATCTCAGCTGGATTGCTTGTGGGCTTTTGGGGATGGTGGTTGAGGTGATGGGCCTGCACGAGAGGCCCACTCTGTGGCACACCATATAAAATTGGGATCGTGTTCACCTGCCAGCTGATGTAAGTAGGCAGGTAGAATTTCCTTCACAAGGTCGTCGGATGCCGAGGAGGAGGACAGGAAGACTAGTACGGTGATTTGCGTTGCTGTTCGACCTCCGAGGCCTCGAAGTCTTAGGGGAAGAGAGGCTTGTTTCCACTGTAGGTCATCAAGAGAGAGGTTGAGGGCTTTTTCTAACATTGATTTCAGTAACAGATCATACTCACCTAGATTTTGGCTACTGTAGGATGATGAACACCTCAGAAAGTAGGTTAACCTGGGGATGGAACGACATCTGATGTCCTCATCACCAGATGAAGGATATCCTCAATAATCATATTGTTTATCTGACAATGATACCACAATGTTACTCTCTTCTCAAGTCAGCATGGTTAGATAATAACTAGTGAAGCAAGATATCATTAATTATAATAATATTTATCGGGCGTAACATGGTGTTGCTGATGCCTTAAGCGTGCATGGTAAGATAGCGAATAGGTGGTGTTCAGAGTATCTGTGAAGGTCATTGTTAACTGATGACGACAACGATGTTCCTCATGCCTCCATCATCCATTCCCAAATATCATCAGTTACCATTTATGGTTATATTGGTTGAACTGTGATAGCAACAATGTTTCTCTTTCCTCGAGCTAATATTGCCAACATTTTATTGACAAACTTGTATGGCATACGATGCTTATAAAGGTTATATTGGTTAACTGACGATGGCAAGACTGGAGCTATTGGTTCACCCCAGTAAAGTTTCTTCTTATGTACATAATAATAATTAAATTAATAAATAATTATTATTTAATATTATTTAATAATTAAAGTCCCAGTAATGCTCTTCTTATGTACATAATAATAATAATAATAATATTTATTAGGGAAAATCACATACATACAAAATGGTATACGAGAAGAATGTTGGATCTCTAGACAGGGCAAGAATATACAGTAGTATGGTTCAAACCACTAATACACTCAGCGTTTCGGGCCTGACAATAGCACCCCTGTCGCTCTCGCCACAAGTAATACATTATCTAATAAGAACTGCTCAGATGTCGGATATTTTAATAGTGATCTATTCTTAAAAAATTTAACATGATCTTTCTCTCTTAAATTTAGGGTGGAAAATAATTTTGCATACTATTTAGTCTGTACACTTTACTAGTATATAAAAATGTTCATCTAGAACAGATTATTTCAATATTTACATAAAGTACAGGAATCGTGACGGTTTATGCATAATAACAATTGTGGTATCTGTTGACAGGCTGGACAACCCTTCACCAGGCAGCCGCAAATGGTCACAACAACACTGTGAAGGTCCTCCTCGACGCTGGAGCAAAAATTAACGCTGCAAATAACTTTGGTAAGGATGACATTTATGCATCCCAACATTATATAACACTGATGTCATACAACACACCACAATTTTTATGTGTCAAAATGCAATATTTATATTTTATAATTATACCATATGAGAGAATGTCTGTCTGTTCAAAGTTGGGGGCCAAATTTTTCATATAAAAAAATAGTTTTATAGTAATCTGCCACATTATTCATTACTTTGCGAAAATTGACATAAAATTCCAGCTGTGAATAATTTGCCTTTACTCACATTAAACAGACAATTCTCCCACAGCGTCAAACGTTTCTCAAGCAAACTGTTGTATACCAGAGTAAGGGTAACTATTGTTTGTTTAGTTCTTCACACCACTGAGCTGCTCCCACTGCTGACTACCCACACATAACACTATTGTAAGACAGAGAGACAGAAAAACATAGAGAGAGAGACACACACAGAAACTCAGAAACAGAAACACAGCTAGAGACAGATAGACAGAGAGAGGCAGAGATAAAGATAGAGGAAGAGAATGAGACAGACAGTAGTTAAAGGGATGGATGGATAGACCAAAAGGCGGATTAATAAATAGATAAGCCGTAGTAGCCGCCATGAGGGTTCTAACCAATGTGCTGTGAGTTACCAGGCACACGTTCCAGACGACTAGGCCACGACATGGTCAAAACAATTGCAACCTTGGGTACTACTGCACCCTCTAGGACTCCTGAGCCTTCCATTGACGCCGATGCAGGGTGTCAGACAATCCACCACGTGCACTCTGGCTCAGTCATCTTGGAATGTTCTACCTCTGACGCTCTTCCTTTAATACACAGAGAGTAATCACACTCTCGTGATGTATCAATGAGAAAATCTGTAGGAGCCGAGGCGAGGGTTCGAACCTATGTGCTGGTTGTTCCCAGGCACACACTCTCTGTGTATTGATAAAGGAGTACCCTGAAGACTGAGCCACAGTGCATGGGGGGGGGGGGGAGATTGAGTGAAGATATTGGTTCGGGTTCAGTGGAAACCTATTGATGTAGGAGCATCAAAATGCTCTTACATCTGGCAAGGACATATTCGGCCGCCATTTAAAATTTGGGAGCAATCCTATGTATAAACTAACCACACAATTAACATTCATTCTTTAACCAAACAAATCTAAAAACTCTATAATTTAAATATCACTAATCCAACATATAATCCAACACATTCAAGGCCTATCACACCTAAAATGCACACATAAGTGAAGAGTCCCTACATCAGCTGTATGTCAACAAATGCCACTCGATCCTGGTCCATCTGCCACAGTCAGGTGGACCCAGGATCCATCTGGACCCAGTATCCACCTGGACCCAGTATCCACCTGGACCCAGGATACATCTGAACCCAGGATCCACCTGGACCCAGGATCCATATGGACCCAGGATCCATCTGGACCCAGGATACATCTGGACCCAGGATCCACCTGGACCCAGGATCCATCTGGACCCAGGATCCATCTGGACCCAGGATCCATCTGGACCCAGGATCCATCTGGACCCAGGATCCATCTGGACCCAGGATCCATCTGGACCCAGGATCCATCTGGACCCAGGGTCGTAACATCCTCTCACTGTTGACACCCAACACACAGACAATTATATTTCTCATCAGAGTTCTCTCTGATGAACAGATAAACAGACAGATATAGAGAAGCAGAGACAAAGATATCTAGAGACAGAGACTGACAGCAGATTAATGGATGAATAGATGGCTGGAAACATGAATAGACAGATAAGTGGATTGATAGATATATGGATGCATTGATTGCTGGATGTTTAGGTACAATGATATATAGACGAATATATAGATTGATAGTTAAATGAACAGATATTTGGTTGAATTAATGGATACAAAGTTGATTAGGTGCATGGATAGATAGATGAAAAGAAAGCAAGATGTAGATATAGTGAGATAGATGGATAGAAAGCTAGATGAATAGATTTATGGACAGATGGCTGCATTGCTGGATGGATAAATGGCTGCATAGGTAGAAAGATGGATGGAAAGATGGACAGATGTGTATAGATAAATGGACAGAGAGGGCAGATGAATGGATAGATGTATGAATAGATAGATGAATGAGTACATGGATGGATGAGTAGATGGATGGATAGATATTTTCGTATTTTTATTTTAGTTATTTTATTTATTTATGTATATATACAAGAGTTCTTACATTCTTGTACACGTCGATAGATGGATAGATGGATGGATAAAGGGAAAGACGGTTAGATAGATGTATAGACAAATAGGCAGAGGTGTAGATGTTTGGACAGATGGATAGATGTACAGGTGAACAGAGAGAAAGATAGATAGATGAATATATGGATTGCTATATAGGTAGATTGAAAGATAGATGAATATATATAGATTCTTAAATATATGATGAGTAGATAGTTAAATAGATGGATAGATAGACCGAGATAGATGGATAGATAGACCGAGATAGTGAGATAGATAGATGGATGCATTGATTATATATATAGATTAATGACTAAATAATAAGAGAGATAGGTGGATGGACGGATAGATAAATAGAGAGATAGGTGGAAGGATAGATATATGGTCAAATTGGACAGTGAGACAGACCTAGGCATTGCTGGATACCCATCCAGTATAATATATAGTACAAATTCGGTCAAAATTTCCAAGACTAAGAACCAATAAATGTTCAATATTTATAGACATTTTCACCTGAAATATAAACTCAAAATAAGAATCTTATTCAGTCGAGACACATTACACATATTATGTTACGTACTCCAAAGTGTGAGTGAGAGAATATCTGTGTGTCTGGCTGTTTGTCTGTTCGTCGTTGGAGGCCACACAGATGGAGCTAGCGTCATCCATATTGACAGAAGAAATGGTCTGGGGTACAGGATGAAAAATGGATGATTTGGGTTGTTAGAATTCAATAGGTAAGAGCATGTCAGGATCACATTCAGACCAACCTCACACATTTTTGGCAACGCTCGCCATCTGTTCAGCTAGATAGTATCAAAACAAACTTTCAGAACAATCGTTTTTTCGTATAGTAATATGTACCATTTTACACTGATTCCGGCAAAATTAACAAATTACCTGCTGTCAATAATTTGTTCGTACTCACATAAAACAGACGATTCTTCCACAACTTTAAAAGTTTTGCAAGACACAACCCTTTACGAGAGTAAGGGAACTATACATTTTTTAGTATGTCACATAAGCTCTTCTCGCAGGCGATAACCCACACATTACACAAAAATATTGATGATAAGGAAGAGAGAGACAGACAGACAGTGACCGAGAAATACAAAGACAGAGACACATAGTCAGAAACAGGCAGACACAGAGGCAGAGGGAAGAAATAGAGGCTGATAAACAGAGAAAGAGAGAGCTAGAAAAGAGAGACAGAAAGACACAAAAGAGATAGACAGAGAGCAGATATATATATAGATGTATGCATAGATATGTGGACTGGTAGCGTGAAGGATATACTTATGGATAGAGACAGACAGGGGTATGGATAAACAGCTGAATATCATAGACAGCATGATTTGTTGTCCTAGTCAAATTTGCTGTCAAATCGAAGTCAGTTGCAATAGTAAAACTGATGATTTAAAACTTTTCTAATTAAAATTAAGTACAAGTACTTCATATGTGTGTGTGTGTGTACTTACCTAGTTGCACTTACCTAGTTGTGACTGCGGGATTGATCTCTGGCTTTTTGGTCCCGTCTCTCAACTGTTAGTCATCAGATATACAGGTTCCTGAGCTTATTCGGCTCTATCATATCTACACTTGAAATTGTGTATGGAGTCTGCCTCCACAACATCACTTCCTAATGCATTCCATTTGTCAACTACTCAGACGCTGAAAAAAATCTTTCTAATGATTCTATGGCTCATTTAGGCACTCAATTTCCTCCTGTGTCCCATAGTGTGTGTGTGCCCCATGCATTAAATAGTCTATCTTTATCTACCCTATCAATTCATTTGAGAATCTTGTATGTAGAGATCATGTCCCCCATAACTCCTCTACCTCCCAGTGACTTGAGGTTTAATTCCCATAGTCTCTCCTCGTAGCTCATACCCCTCAGTTCGGGTACTAGTTTAGTGACATACTTTTGAAACTTTTCCAATTTAGTCTTATGCTTGAGTAGATATGAACTCCACACTGGAGCCGCAAATTCCAGGATTGGTCTGACATATCTGGTATACAAAGTTCTGTATGGTTCCTCACACAAGATTCTAAAGTCCGTTCTTATGTTAGCCAACCTGGCATATGCCACTGATGTTATTCTCTTGATATGGGCTTCAGGAGACAGGTCTGGCGTGATATCAATCCCCAAATCTTTCTCTCTGTCTCTTGAAGAATTTTATCTCCCAAATGATACCTTGTGTCTGGTGTCCTGGTCCTTACACCTATCTTCATTACATTACATTTGCTTGGGTTAAATTCTAACAACCATTTGTTCGAAAATTCCTTCAGCTTGTCCAGGTTATCTTGAAGCTTCAAGCTGTCCTCCTCTGTCTAAATCCTCCTCATAATTTTGGTATCGTTAGCAAACATTGAGAGGAATGATTTTATACCCCCTGGGAGATCATTTACGTATATCAGAAACAGGATAGGTCTGAGTACACAGCCCTGTGGGACTCCACTGGTGACTTCACGCCAATTTGAGGTCTCACCCCTCACTGTAACTCTCTGCTTCCTATTGCTTAGGTACTCCCTTATCAACTGGAGCGCCCTACCAGTTTCTCCACCCTGTTTCTCCAGATTATGCATCAACCTCTTATGGGGTACTGTGTCAATGGCTTTCCGACAGTCCAAGTAAATGCAGTCTGCGCATCCATCTCTTTCTTGTTTAATCTTTGGCACCTGATTGTAGAATTTTATTAAGCCTGTAAGGCGAGATTTAACTTCCCTAAACCCATTTTTATGGGTTGTCACGGAATCCCTTCTCTCCAGATGTGTTACTAGTTTTTTTATAATAATCTTCTCCATCACCTTGCATCGTATACAAGCTATGGGTGGTAGGCTTTGTGGGTTGGAGGTGTTATTGTAAGAGGGGGTGAGGGTGAGAGAAGGGAGGAGGTGTTATTGTAAGGGGGTGAGGGTGAGAGAAGGTGGGGGGTGTTATTGTAAGAGGGAGTGAGGGTGAGAGAAGGTTGGGAGTGTTACCCAGTGGATGGCAAAATGTTGTCACATGAAGGTACCAAAACATTAGTCCCAAATGAGCGTATTGTCTTTTGAGGTTCGTTTCCATATTTTAACTTATATCCACCATAAATAATATATTGCAAGAACACTGTACACGGTATGATTAACTGACTAATTGAGAGGCTCTTACCACCAAGTCAACGTCCTAAACTACAACTAGGTGTTAAGAAGCATTTTTTTTTTTTTTTTTTTTTTTTTTTTTTTTTCTACCACAGACGTGGCCACACATTTACAATGCTAACCACCATATATACATTTTCTTCTGTCCTCCATGGACAGGGTTAGAGAAGTGTTAAACATACAGTTCAAGGGTTTATTGAACACTCAACCACAGAAGGTGATTCGGTGCTTTTAAAATGCTAAGCTAACCTACATACGTAAATACATAGATACACAGATTTACGTATGCCCTACATAAAGTATTAGATGTGTCTTTTACATAGTGTCATTAATGTACATTCACAAAGGTGAAATGTAATTCTGATCAGCTTCCATATATGCTTTATACCCATACATATACATACACACACACACATACACATACATATATACACACACACATGCATTCACATACATTTGTCTCATTTACCCTGACAGGGTGAGGTAGCTGATAAAGAAACTAGTGTGCAATTAAGCACTTAATCACTGAAGGTGATGAAGGTGCTTTTACAAGCTCAGGTTATATAGTTACATCACATACATACATTGTATGATTGATATATTACATGGTCAATTTTGGATACAAGTCCAATATATCATCAAGTGTTCCAGTACTCATATAGTAACTACAGAGTTCAGCATACCTTAGCCCAGGAGGGCGAAAGTCAGTCAGTATTGGACACTCTACAATATAATGTTCAAGAGAGTGCATGTTTTCTCTTTCACAAAGTTGACACATTGTGTACTCGACATTTGGGTTTTGAGAAAGCTGCCAGATACGTCTATATCCCAGGCGTATTCTGGCCACTATAACATCACATTGCCGGGTTCTTGTTCTATTAGTCCCATATGTGAATGTCTCCTCACGATATCTATCATAATATTTAATGATACAACTTTCAGGTCTTTGAGAATTTGTTAGGTCGGTGAGATTTTCATTAGATATTTGTTTAAGTATTCTCATTGTCACTGCTAATGAAACACCCATATCAATTTCTACCACTGGTTTTCTGCAGGCTGACTTAGCAAGCATATCAACAGTGTCATGCCTTGAGATGCCAACATGTGATGGTATCCATAGGAATTTAATCTCAAATCTGTTTTCTTTGGCAGTTAAAACATTCATTCGAATATCACTGACTATTTTCTGGGTGTCACTACTATGTGCGTTCAATGCCAGGAGTGCACTCTGCGAGTCACAGTATATAAGTCCACTGCCTTTGTCTTTTAAAACTTCAGTGGCAAGGTATATGCCTGCAAGTTCGGTTTGAGTTGTACTTGCCCAGTCATTGACGCGCTTCATTGCTGTATGTACGAGAGAAGATTGTTCAAATATGTTACATGCACATCCGGTACATCGTCCACCTTCTTCTACAGCGCCGTCGGTATAGCACTGATAAACATCGTTACCCATACTCTGAGTACTTTCAGTGATGCTTTTCAGTGTTAACTGTTTTAACAATGTAGTGTGCACACTCTCTTTCTTGGGCGCATTTACAAAATCAACTGACAGATCCCAGTTATCCCATGGAGTAATTGGCTGATTAATCATTAGTCGAGTTGGGTACATATTTAATATTTTGATGGAGTTGGCTACCTTGTAGAACCAATATACATAATCAGATTTCGTTCTTCTTCTATAGACCTCAGGTGACTGCAGCATATTAGAAAGTTTAGCTTGAAACTTCATGTGTTGTCAAGATCTACTCAATGCCTACACGCCGAAAACTGTGCTAATAGACAACATTCTCTCACTTATGGTAGGTAATTTTAACTCTGCTCTCATGTTAACTATTCTCGTGGACTTTGGAGCCCCAAGGATGAGACGCATAGCTTCATTTTGCAAGGTTTCAAGAGATTTCAGCTCTTTGTCAGTATACAGTGTGAGATGTAGAGCATTGTAGTCAATCACAGAGCGTATAAATGATACATAAAACATTCTAGCAAGTCTCACGTTAAGCTCATGATTGACACCAACAAGGACCCGCAAGGGCTTTAATCTCTCCCAAAGTCTCCTCTTGAGAGAAGAAAGGTACCCAGAGTCGTTAATGGGGACACCAAGGTATCTGTAAGACTCGCAGTTCTCAAGTGCTCGCCCATCTATATGATAATTGGGTGGTAGGAATACCACATGGAATGAGGGCACGAGTTTTCTGTACAGAGATAAGGAGGCCACATTCCTCAGCTCTAGTAGCAAAAGCGTCGAGCAGAACTTGCATTCTAGGCTCGGTGGCAGCCTGTAAACATATATCATCAGCATAACAAATGACAGTGTCTTCATTATTAGTTGGAAGATCTTTAATAAGTTTATGCATCAGAACGTTGAACAACAAGGGGCTGAGGACCCTTCCTTGTGGAGTTCCCAGTTCAAAGTGTTTGCTCTCTGTGCTTTTAACACCATTAAACAAAACATATGCTGTTCGATTAGACAAATAGCCCTTTATCCATTTCAGTAATTTTCCTTCTATTCCCAGCTCGGCAAGCTGTTCCAGTATGATTTCTCTGTTTGCTGTATCAAAAGCTGCTGCTAGGTCGATGAAGACTGTTTGAGGGGAAGCTTCAATATGTGCGAAGTACTCAGCAAAACAGTGTTGTGTACTGAGCCCAGGCATAAATGCAAACAGTTGGGGTGACAGGTGCCCCTGTATACGATACATGAGTCGGTTTAGAACAATACGTTCAAGCACTTTACAAACACACGATGTTAGAGATATGGGTCTATAATTATCTGAGTGTGGTTTGGGGATAGGAACAATGACACTCTTTGTCCAAGCATCAGGTAATACTCCTTCACGTAAACTCATTCTGTACACCACTAATAGTGGATTACCTGGTACGTGTGAGACTAATCTCAGTAGACTGTAAGTAATACCATCCTCTCCAGGAGCAGTTGATTTTCCCATCTTTAGTGTATGATTTAATTCCCATTCAGTTACATCATTAAGGTCCGACTCGTCGATAGCTGTACAGGCAAGATTGATGGTTCGTTGTCTGTTGGGGCGTGTGTCATCAAGTTTGTGCTGTATGTTAATTGGGAGTGAGTCGTAGCTCGATGTTAGTGCCCATTGATCAAGGAGGATGTTTGCTTGTTCTAGTGGGCTGTGGTGCAGCGGTTTGGTTGGGCTGCTTCTAGAGATTTTTCGTATCTTTTCCCAAACTTCAACAAGTGTTGTTTGCTCATTTATACTTTGTAGAAACTCTTCACAATGTTTATTACGTATAACGTTGCTCATGTCTCTCACCTCTCTCTATTTGCAACTAGAAATGCATGCAAGCCACCTTGTGCTTTGGTTCGTTTGTACGCATCTCCAAGTTGCTTTACTCGTTCATGTTCTTTAACAAATACGGGGTCAAGGACCCACTTGGGTGGTGGTAGGTGTTGCCCACTTCTGCTAGGCTTACGACCTGTTCCCCAACACACCCATGTGTCATAGTAGGTAGTAATCGTATCAACGAGATCTCTGGAGAAGGCTTGTACATTCGTTATTGTATAATCTTGATACCATTTTGAAATACAATTAATAAAGTGGTCATGCAAGCCATATGGAATATTCATTTTCCGTCTCTGATGTCTATTAGGTACATCACACTGTACCTCATAGGAAGCAGAAACTGCATAGTGATCACTAACTAAGTGATTTACCAACGAACATTCCATCCTATCTTGCACAAGGTTTCTACCCATTACATAATCATGTCTGCCTCCCAATAAATGAGTTTGGGTATCCGTAGTATACACGGTTAATCTGTTGTCATAAACATATTTGATAAATTTGCATCCATTATCGTTGTTAGTACTGTCTCCCAGCGTAATATGTCTAGCATTAAAATCTCCCATGTATATTGTCCCATGATTGTCTAGATCTGGGAACAATGTTACATTGAGTTTCTGGCTTCTGGCATATACGTTGAGGAATGAAAAGTGGCCTGCTGTAGTTTGTACATGAAAGTGATGGTACTGTGTGTGTACATTGAGTGACGTGCTCACAAGAATGTGCGGTAAATCACTTCTGACGTACGTTAATAGGCCTGTGGCGTTACTGTTATTATAGGATGCATACCCTCTGATCTTTGGTGGGGTTTTGTTTATCATATTGGACGTGTAGGGCTCCTGTATAGCAATTATATCTATGTTGTTACTGGTAACATGTGCAATTAGGTCATTCAGTCTTTTGTTGATGCTACGAATGTTCCAATTGAGAAACCTAAAGGTCCTTGTGCCAGCAGCAGCCATCGTCTTGGTGTTGTTCCTCCCTGGGACTGGTGGTCCCATTGTTGTCCTTGTCCCACTTACACAATGTGTCATTAAGTGACTCTACGACGTAAAGAGCCGCACCAACCTGGCGTTTTGTGTCGTCAGGAACATCTGGTGACATCATCAGATTCTTGATCACTGAGCAACTCGGGATGGTCCGCGAGTGAATGCTCTCTGTAAGTCGTAGGGCATAATTACTGTCACGCAGAATATTATCTTTTTCATTCTCGTACTTGGCTTGAGCGCGTTCCTTAAGGTCATGAATCATTTTAAAATAAGTTGATGCAGATCGACTTCCTTTTCCAGTTAGTGTTTCTGTGTCACTAACACTGCTGTCATCCCTGAGTTGACTGACGACGTCGCTGCCACCGCCTCTGTTGTCGCCGCTGCTGTCGCCGCTGCTGCGGCGACAGCAGCGAAGCATTGACAAGAAGCATTGAAACAAGAAGCTTTGTTTATGTCTTGTTTACGTCCCTGTGGGCCCGTTGATGTCCACGCCGCTGCCAGGCATAGATCACTCCAAATTCCTGCTATATATCACCAGTAATCGGACTCTTGTTCCCCTTAGCCCGGTACAGCTCTAACGCTACACGCTTTGCCTATCTTCTTCACTATTCTGTTCACTATTTGCTTTACTCTTCACTATCACATCTAGTTACGTACTCTCTGACCAAGCGATGGCGGCAACGAGTCTGTGGTGGAACTGATGTCATACAGTGATCTTGACTAATTTGTTCTATCGGACACAATCTATGAAACTGCTATTTTCTAAACAGTGCGTTTCACTTCATAATATCACTACGCAACGAATTTCCTTTGTATCCCTCTGATGTCCCAAATTATGAAGACATTTACATGAGCGAACTGCACATGTCCACCCTCCCTACACCGGTCTTAGCAACAGTGTGTTTTGGTCTGTGTGTGTTTTGGTCTGTGTGCGTGTTTGGTCTGTATGTATGTTTGGTCTGTGTGTGTGTTTGGTCTGTGTGCGTGTTTGGTCTGTATGTGTGTGTTTGGTCTGTGTGTGTGTGTTTGGTCTGTGTGTGTGTTTGGTCTGTGTGTGTGTGTTTGGTCTGTGTGTGTGTTTGGTCTGTGTGTGTGTGTTTGGTCTGTGTGTGTGTTTGGTCTGTGTGTGTGTTTGGTCTGTGTGTGTGTGTTTGGTCTGTGTGTGTGTTTGGTCTGTGTGTGTGTTTGGTCTGTGTGTGTGTGTTTGGTCTGTGTGTGTGTTTGGTCTGTGTGTGTGTTTGGTCTGTGTGTGTGTGTTTGGTCTGTGTGTGTGTTTGGTCTGTGTGTGTGTGTTTGGTCTGTGTGTGTGTTTGGTCTGTGTGTGTGTTTGGTCTGTGTGTGTGTTTGGTCTGTATGTATGTTTGGTCTGTGTGTGTTTGGTCTGTGTGCGTGTTTGGTCTGTATGTGTGTGTTTGGTCTGTGTGTGTGTTTGGTCTGTGTGTGTGTTTGGTCTGTGTGTGTGTGTTTGGTCTGTGTGTGTGTGTTTGGACTGTGTGTGTGTGTTTGGTCTGTGTGTGTGTTTGGTCTGTATGTATGTTTGGTCTGTGTGTGTTTTTGGTCTGTATGTATGTTTCGTCTGTGTGTGTGTTTGGTCTGTGTGTGTGTGTTTGGTCTGTGTGTATGTTTGGTCTGTATGTATGTTTGGTCTGTGTGTGTGTTTGGTCTGTGTGTGTGTTTGGTCTGTGTGTGTGTTTGGTCTGTGTGTGTGTTTGGTCTGTGTGTGTGTGTGTTTGGTCTGTGTGTGTGTTTGGTCTGTATGTATGTTTGGTCTGTGTGTGTGTGTTTGGTCTGTGTGTGTGTTTGGTCTGTGTGTGTGCTTGGTCTGTGTGTGTGTTTGGTCTGTGTGTGTGTTTGGTCTGTGTGTATGTTTGGTCTGTGTGTATGTTTGGTCTGTGTGTGTGTGTTTGGTCTGTGTGTGTGTTTGGTCTGTGTGTGTGTGTTTGGTCTGTGTGTGTGTGTTTGGTCTGTGTGTGTGTGTTTGGTCTGTGTGTGTGTGTTTGGTCTGTGTGTGTGTGTGTTTGGTCTGTGTATGTGTGTTTGATCTGTGTGTGTGTATTCACCTAGTTGCATTCACTTAGCTGTACTTGCGGGGGTTGAGCTCTGCTTTTCCGGCCCGCCTCTCAACTGTCAGTCAATCAACTGTAACTAACTACTATTTTTTTCTCTTCTACAACACACACACACACACTCACCCAGGAAGCAGCCCGTAACAGCTGTCTAACTCCCAGGTAACTATTTACTGCTAGGTAACAGGGGTTTCAGGGTGAAAGAAACTCTGCCCCTCTGTTTTCACCGACGGCCGGGATCGAACCTGCACCCTGGGATTACGAGTCCCAAGCGCTGTCCATTCAGCCCCAAGGCCCCTGTGAGTACCTACATAGTTGCATACTCCAGGATTGGTGTTTCATATGTGGTATGCATGGTTCTCAACGATTCCCTACTCAGGTTCCTGAAGGCTGTACTGATGTTAGCCAGCCTCGCATATGCCGCAGATGTAATTCTTTTTATATGGGCTTCACAGGACAAGTTTGGTGAGATATCATCTCCTAGATCTTTCTCTCTGTCCGTTTCAAGAAGTACTTCATCTCCTATTCAATACCCTGTGTCTGGCCTCCTGTTTCCACCGCCTAGTTTAATTACCTTACATTTACTCAGGTTGAACTTCAGTAGCAATTTGTTGGACCATTCATTCAGTCTTTCTAGGTAATCTTGTTGCCTCCTACTATCATCCTCTGTTTTAATCATCCTCATAATTTTTGCATCATCAGCAAACAATGAAAGGAACGATTCTATACCATCTGAAAGATCATTTACATATATCAGAAGCAGTATAAGTCCAAGGATTGAACTTTGAGGGATTCCACTGGTGACACCTCGCCAATCTGAGACCTCACCCCTTCACAGTGTCTTATGTTGCTTAGGTACTCCCTTATCCAATGGAGTACCTTCCCTTTCACTCCTGCCTGCCTCTCCAGCTTTTTCACTTGACTCTTTTGTGGTACTGTGTCAAAGGCTTTCTGGCAATCCAGATTTTGGTTGCCTGATCGTAGATTTAAATTAATCCTGTGAGGCATGACTTGACATCCCTGAACCCATGTTCATGCTGTGTTACAAAGTTCTTTCGCTCCAGATGTTTCACTAACTTTTTTCGCACAATCTTCTTCATCATCTTGCATGGTATGCAAGTTAGGGACACAGGCCTGTAGTTTAGTGCCTCATGTCTATCCCCCTTCTTGTATATACGGACTACATTAGCCATCTTCCAAATATTTGGTAGTTCCCCTGTTACCAAGGATTTGTTATACACTGTGGAGAGTGGCAGGCACTGTGCTTCTGCTCCTTCCTTTAGTATCCAAGGGGAGATTCCATCTGGGCCTATAGCTTGTCGCATCCAAATCTAGTAAAAGATTCCTTACATCCCCACTGGTAATCTCAAACTCTTCGAGGGGTTCCTGGTTAACTATTCCATCTCTTATCTCTGGAACTTCTCCTTGCTCTACTGTGAAGATCTCCTGGAATTTATTATTCAGTTCCTCGCACACTTCCTTACCGTGGTAGTGAATCTGTCTGCCCCTATCCTCAATTTTATTACCTGATCCTTTACTGTTGCTTTTTTTCCCGATATGGCTGCGCAACAATTTAGGTTGAGTCTTTGTCTTGCTTGCAATGCCATTTTTGTATTGCCCTTTTGCCTCTCTTCTCAATGTGACATATTCATTCCTGGCACTCTGGTATCTTTTTCTGCTCTCAAGTACCCTGTTATTCTTATAGTTACTCCACGCCCATTTACTTTGCTGCTTAGCTAGCCTACATCTCTGATTAGACCATAAGTTTCTCATGTACATTGCGTTGTTTTCCTTTTGGACCGGGACAAACTTGTCGGCTGCCCCCTTACACTCCTGCGTACCGTAATCCATCATGTCTTGGGCCGTCTTTCCCCTAAGCTCTGTTTCCCATGTTATATCTGTTATGATTTTTCTGATCTCCTCATAGTTTTTCTTTCGGAATACCAGCCTTTTGTTTTCAGTTCCAGTTTCCCTCCTCGAGTTCAATAACCCTTCTTCAGCCAGATACTCAAAGGTCAGTATACTTTGGTCGTTCATTCCTACTAGGGCCTCGAAACCGATTTTTCTTATGTCGGAGTCGTTCAGAGTGAAGACTAGGTCGAGTCTCGCTGGTTCATCGTTTCCTCTCATTCTTGTGGGTTCCCTGACATGCTGGTTTAATTAAAAGGTTTCTTGTCGCCACCTCCAATAGTTTGGCTCTCCACGTATCCTCACCTCCATGCGGTTCCTTGTTCTCCGCACTCTATCATTCCGTGATTGAAATCCCTCATGATGAGCAGATACGATATATTTCTACAGGTAACAGAGGCTGCCCTCTCAGTTATAGTGCCAACTGCCATGTTGTTCTTGTCATACTCTTACTTGGGTCTTCTGTCATTTGGTGGGAAATTATATATCACTGCTACTACTACTCTTGGTCCTCCCATCATCATGGTGCCTGTTATATACTCTCTGAATTCCTCGCATCCCTGGAAAACCATCGCCTTGAAACTAAACTCCTTTTTCATTAGTAGGGCCACTCTGCCTCCTACCCTTCCTTCCCTCTCTTTCCTTATTTCAGTGTAATCCTGGGGAAACACCGCATTCGACATGATTCCTGAGAGTTTTGTTTCTATGAGTATGATTACATCTGTGGATCACTTCTTGTGCTCTTTCCAGTAGTTCACTTGCCTTGCTTGTAATCCCATCTATGTTCGAGTACATCACCCTGAAACTGACTCTCTTCTGTCCTTCCTCAGATTCTGTTGACTCCCATTAAGCAGGGAAACAGGGAGGGTCCGGGGTGTGAGGGCCTAGAAAGCAGGACCTGCGGGATCTGGGGCGGGCGGGGTCTGGAGGATCTGGATAGGGAGGGTGGAGGAGTATGAAAGACTTCAGGGGGTCAGAAGGAAAAAGAGGGCTGGGGAGGGGGGGGGGGAGTACGAGGCTTTGGGGGAGGGTGTAAAGGGGAGACATGTGGGAGTCCCATCATTTTCGCATCTTCTGTACGTGCTAAAAACGACATTTCATTGTTAAGAGCACGTTTTAAATTACGTTTAATATACGTCTTTTGAGAATTTGAAAAGACGAGAGAAAGAGAGAGAGAGAGAGAGAGAGAGAGAGAGAGAGAGAGAGAGAGAGTGAGAGAGTGAGAGAGTGAGAGAGTGAGAGAGTGAGAGAGTGAGAGAGTGAGAGAGAGAGAGAGAGAGAGAGAGAGAGAGAGAGAGAGAGAGAGAGAGAGAGAGAGAGAGAGAGAGAGAGAGAGAGAGAGAGAGAGAGAGAGAGAGAGAGAGAGAGAGAGAGAGAGAAACAGAAAGAGAGAGAAACAGAGAGAGAGAGAAAGGCAGAGGTAGAGACAGAGAGGCAGAGGCATCTGGGCAGAGGCAGACGGTCAGAGGCTGTGGGGGAATTCACTGCAACATATAATATCATTAAGAAATTCATTAGGACCATAAAAAATGTTATGGGCTCGGTGATCAGTGATCTATGGATCTTTAATAATAAACATGTTAATTAATTCAAAATTAATTTAGATAAGTGGACTGTAAAACTTCTATTTACAGTAGAGCAATTGCCTTTACATATCTCTTGGGGGGGCGGGGGGTAAATTCTATAATGTTAGTCTACATATAATATAGAATCACATAGAATCCTGTACGCGTCTGGCGACACGTGATTCTACAGGCTAACGTACGTTTCCCTTGTAGCTAGCTCCATGCTGAAATATTAATAACATGTAATTTCTACTAGAGTGTATATATTTATGCATTTATTCATGAAATAAGAGTGGATTAGGCATAAGTATTACACTCACGGGAGTTATTAGGCTTACATGCAACGTAACGACAAGGCACCAATATAGATATAGAATAATGGCCAAAATAGAAAATCAATGGTACTCAGCCTTGCCGGATGCTGTGTCCGTAATAAGTTGAAGCTGCCGAATGGATCTCAAGCCATTTAATGCACGTTTGCTCCTCAATTTCATCGATAATAAGGATCAGCTTCAGGGCACCAAACTGTAATGGCGTCTCTTTCTGACAAGTCTCCTTGCTAGTGCCGCGCGCCATCTAGCGCCGGATGTTGGAAACTTGTGTAATAATTCGCAATAATCTAATTTCCGAATGGATGGAAACATTACTGACGTTATTTTGCGTCACATTAACGTACTTTAGGTAACAGCATATTGTTTCTCGCTGTGCAAATCATTTAACCTAACTGACGTTAGATGGAAAATATATATTCGTAATAGAATTTGAGTTTGTTTACTTTGTTTACTGGATCAGATGACCGCAACTGTATGAAACTATTTCCAATAAATGGCTATATATTTTACTAAACAGAAATGAATCAATTGCCAATCTAAATCCCTTAATAAATTCTACAAGATTAAACATATTTTAATTCGATTTATAAATATGTGGAATTTATTCTCCCGAGCTGGATAGCTGAGTCAATCGCCGCCATGAATTCTAGGACAAATCTGGTGTTACTACGAGTCAGTTTATTAGAATTTATTATAGCTACACTACTGGTTAGTAGTATTAGTAAATTATAATTCTTAGTACAAAAAATACCTCCTATCGAACTAGGGGTTAGTATTTGGGTGTTGGAAATTTCCAACAGAGGCAGAGGGGCAGAGGAAGAGGGGCATAAGAGTAGAGACAGCAGGGCAGAGGCAGCGGGGTAGAGACAATGGGGTAGAGGTAGAGGGGTAGAGGCTGAGGGGTAGAGGAAGAAGGGCCGAGACAGAGGGGTCGAGACAGAGAGGCAGAGGAAGAGAAGCAGAGGAAGAGGGGCCGAGGCAGAGAGGCAAAGGCAGAGGAGCAGCGATAGAGGGGCAGAGGGGCCAAAACAGAGGGGCCAAAGCAGAGAGGCCAAAGCAGAGGGGCAGAGGCAGTGGGGCCGAGGCAGTTGGGACGATGCAGAGGGGACAAGGAAAAGGGGACGAGAAAGACAGGCAAAGATAGAGGGGCAGAGGCAGAGGGGCAGAGGCAGAGGGAACAAGGAAAAGGGGACGAGAAAGACAGGCAAAGATAGAGGGGCATAGGCAGAGGGGCAGAGGCAGGGGGGCAGAGGGTCAGAGGCAGAGGCAGAGGGGCAGAGGCAGAGGCAGAGGGGTCAGAGGGGCAGGGGCAGAAGGGGCAGAGGCAGAGGGGCAGAGGCCGAGGGTCAGTAAGGGGCAGAGGCAGAGGCAGAGGGGCAAAGGGGTCAGAGGGGCAGAGGGGCAGAGGCTGAGGGGCAGAGGCAGAGGGGTAGAGGCAGAGGGTCAGAGGGGCAGAGGGGCAGAGGCAGAGAGTCAGAGGCAGAGGGTCAGCGTGGCAGAGGCAGAGGCAGAGGGGCAGAGGCAGAGACAGAGGGGCAGAGGCAGAGGCAGAGGGGCAGAGGGGCAGCGGCAGAGAGGCAGGGGCAGAGGCAGAGGGGCAGAGGGTCAGAGGCAGGGGGGCAGAGGGGTCAGAGGGGCAGGGGCAGAGGCAGGAGGGCAGAGGCAGAGGGGCAGAGGCCGAGGGTCAGTAAGGGGCAGAGGCAGAGGCAGAGGGGCAAAGGGGTCAGAGGGGCAGAGGCTGAGGGGCAGAGGCAGAGGGGCAGAGGCAGAGAGTCAGAGGCAGAGGGTCAGCGTGGCAGAGGCAGAGGGGCAGAGGCAGAGACAGAGGGGCAGAGGCAGAGGCAGAGGGGCAGCGGCAGAGAGGCAGAGGCAGAGGGGCAGAGGCAGAGGGGCAGAGGCAGGGGGGCAGAGGGGTCAGAGGGGCAGGGGCAGAGGCAGGAGGGCAGAGGCAGAGGGGCAGAGGCCGAGGGTCAGTAAGGGGCAGAGGCAGAGGCAGAGGGGCAAAGGGGTCAGAGGGGCAGAGGGGCAGAGGCTGAGGGGCAGAGGCAGAGGGGTAGAGGCAGAGGGGCAGAGGGGCAGAGGCAGAGAGTCAGGGGCAGAGGGTCAGCGTGGCAGAGGCAGAGGCAGACGGGCAGAGGCAGAGACAGAGAGGCAGAGGCAGAGGGGCAGAGGGGCAGCGGCAGAGAGGCAGAGGCAGAGGGGCAGAGGCAGAGGGGCAGAGGGTCAGAGGCAGGGGGGCAGAGACAGAGGGGCAGAGGCAAAGGGTCAGAGGCAGGGGGCAGAGGCAGAGGGGCAGAGCAGAGGGTCAGAGGCAGAGGGTCAGAGGCAGAGGGGCAGAGGCAGAGGGGGCTGAGGCAGAGTGGCAGAGGCAGAGGGGTCAGAGGCAGAGGGGTCAGAGGCCGAGGGGCAGAGGCACGGGGGCAGAGGCAGAAGGGCTGAGGCAGAGGGGCAGAGGCAGAGGGGCAGAGGCCGAGGGGCAGAGGCAGAGGATCAGAGGCAGAGGGGCAGATGCAGAGGGTCAGAGGCAGAGGGTCAGTGGCAGAGGGGCAGAGGCAGAGTGGCAGAGGCAGAGGGGCAGAGGCCGAGGGGCAGAGGCAGAGGGGCAAAGGCAGAGGGGCAGAGGCAGAGGGGCCGAGGCTGAAGGGCAGAGGCAGAGGGGCAGAGGCAGAGGGGCAGACGCAGAGGGGAAGAGGCAGAGGCAGAGGGGCAGAGGCAGGGGGGCAGAGGCAGAGGGGGCAGAGGCAGAGGGGCAGAGGCAGGGGGCAGAGGCAGAGGGGGCAGAGGCAGAGGGGCAGAGGGTCAGAGGCAGAGGCAGAGGGGCAGGGGCAGAGGGTCAGGGGCAGGGGGACAGAGGCAGAGGGGCAGAGGCAGAGGGGCAGAGGCAGAGGGGCAGAGGCAGAGGGGCAGAGGCAGAGGGGCAGAGGCAGAGGGGGCAGAGGCAGAGGGGCAGAGGCAGAGGGGCAGAGACAGAGGGGCAGAGGCAGAGGGGCAGAGGCAGAGGGGGCCGAGGCAGAGGGGCAGAGGCAGAGGGG
Organism: Procambarus clarkii; assembly: GCF_040958095.1. Lineage (NCBI taxonomy): Eukaryota > Metazoa > Arthropoda > Malacostraca > Decapoda > Cambaridae > Procambarus > Procambarus clarkii. The sequence continues at coordinate 2,134,323 of NW_027189128.1, read as the reverse complement.
CAGAGGCAGAGGGGCAGAAGCAGAGGGGTCAGAGGCAGAGGGGTCAGAGGCAGAGGGGCAGAGGCAGAGGGGCAGAGGCCGAGGGGCAGAGGCAGAGGATCAGAGGCAGAGGGGAAGAGGCAGAGGGTCAGAGGCAGAGGGGCAGAGGCAGAGGGGCAGAGGCAGAGGGGGCCGAGGCAGAGGGCCGAGGCACAGGGGCAGAGGCAGAGGGGCAGAGGCAGAGGGGCAGAGGGGCAGAGGCAGAGGGGCAGAGGCAGAGGCAGAGGGGCAGAGGCCGAGGGGCAGAGGCAGAGGCAGAGGGGCAGAGGCAGAGGGGCAGAGGCAGAGGGGCAGTGGCAGAGGGGATGAGGGAGAGTGGCAGAAGGGGTAAAGGCAGAGGGGCAGAGGCAAAGGAGCAGAGGCAGAGGGGCAGATGCTAATTGGCAGTGGCAGAGGGGCCAAGGCAGAGGGGCAGATGCTAATGGTCAGAGGCAGAGGGGCCATGTCAGTGATGCCGAGACAGAGGGGCAGAGGCAGAGTGGACGAGGCAAAGGAGACGGGGCAGAGGAAGAGGGGCCGAAGCAGAGGGGACGAAGCAGAGGGGACGAGGCAGAGGGGGAGAGTAGTAGGGGCATGGGGTGGAGGAAGGGGGGCAGAGGCAAAGAGGCAGAGGCCGAGGGGGCAGAGGCAGAGAGGCAGTGACAGAGGAACCTTTGCAGAGGGACCAAGGCAGAGGCAGAGGGGCCGAAGCAGAGGGGACGAGGCAGAGGGGACGAGGAAGAGAGGGAAAAGCAGAGGGGCAGAGGCAGAGGGACAGAGGCACTGGGGCAGAGGCAGGGTGGCAGAGGCAGGGGGCACAGGCATAGAGGCAGAGGGGCACAGGCAGAGGCAGAGGGGTATTGGCAAGGGATAGGCAGAAAGGCAGAGACAGAGAGGAAAGAGACCGAGGGTTCATTACAGAGGGGCCGAGACAAAGGGTCCGAAGCAGAGGGGCCGAGGCGGAAGGGCAGAAGCGGAGGGGCTGAAGCAGAGGAGCCAAATAAGAAGGCCGAGGCAGAAAGGCAGAGAAGCAGAGACAGAGAAGCAGAGAAAGAAAGAGACAGAGAGACAAGGGAAGAGAGAGTGACGCAGCGAGATGGGTGTGCAGGACGAGCAGCAGGGTAACATGCGGTAACACAGGGAGCGAGGGAGACACTGACTCACTACACCTCTCGCTGGGGTCATACAGCAAACCATTTCTGATCTCAACACGGCTCACATTTCACTGGCCGGGCCTCCCCATACTCTCCTTCAGTGAATATAATACTCTTTACTTAATAGTACTTTCCTCCCAAACACACTTTAGAATCTCAAACACCAAGGGAATTAAACATACCAAACACACACACACACACACACACACACACACACACACGTGCACCTACACACACACACACACACACGCACACACACGTGCACCTACACACACACACACACACACACGCACACACACGTGCACCTACACACACACACACACAGTTTTGGGTCAGCCTTGATAGTGAGCAGACATGTAGGGTCAGCAGTCCGCGTATACCGAGGGAATAATAGGGTCAAGTGAGCAGGTATACTGTGCAGTGAGAATCGGGACAGTATAAATCGAACAGTGGCATTGCAATGCAACACATTGATCACATCTCGTGGTGAATTATCTTAGTGAATTTAGAGAAGATTGCTAGTGAAGATCGACTTCTTGAGGCATCATCAGTCGCATCAGCTGGGACCCACGTGGAGACCTGAAGACCTCACAGGATTACCGACGGAACGCGGTGTATTCACCTAGAGTGCATGCGGGGGGGGGGGCTGGCTGGTAAAAGTGTCTCTCATAAGTCTCCAACAGTGTGCAAGGTTTATATAATGTCATATCGTAGAAGCTAATGCATTCCATTCAATAACACAATCGTAAGTTGCCCGAAACGCTGCGCGTACTAGTGGCTTTACAAGATTGTAAATACTGTACTATTTAATGTATTCTCTCAAACCCAATGTACCTTCTTGTATATAAATAAATAAATAAATAAATAAGTGGTAGACAGGTAACAGGGACAGCAACTGTGAGCTCACTGGGAACCCGGATAAGCCGCTAATCCCCCAGCCGTAATATGAAGACAACACCTCACCCACCTCCTCTTAACCCCCATCTCACTCCCCCAAAACACTCCACCCCCCCCACTCCCACTCTCCTCTACCACTGACTAAATGTACACACGCACACACACACACACACACACACACACACACACACACACACACACACACACACACACACACACACACACACACACACACACACCTCCCTCTCTCTTGTTCTCTCTGTTCTCTCTCTCTCTCTCTCTCTCTCTCTCTCTCTCTCTCTCTCTCTCTCTCTCTCTCTCTCTCTCTCTCTCTCTCTCTCTCTCTCTCTCTTGTTCTCTCTCTATCTTACTCTCTCTCTTGACAAGGGACAAAATGGCAGGAGGATGCAACAGGGACACAGGGAATAGTCAAAGTGACCAAACAAAGGAACTGTTAACCCAAGTTCTGGAGGAATTCAGGAGGGAGATACATGAAATGAGAATTACAATTAACAACCTGCAAAGTGAGCTGACATCAGCAAAGGAGGAGATCAAATCCCTCACAGAGTAAAATAAAGAGACCGTGCATCAGATTATCATCCAAAGGGAAGGTGGGATTGAAGCATTGGAAGGAAATGCCTCTGTACCTGAAACGTTTGTGGAAAGAATGAGAAAGAGCTCAGAAGCAATGGACACAGTGAGGGAGGTAGCCATGCAAGCAGCTACCTCACAGGAAGCAGCAAAGTGCACCAGCCAGCTAATGGAGAGAAAAACGATCAGTGGTAGTTGTAGGCATCAAAGAACAGGAAGGATACAATAGGCAGGAATGAAATAGCAAGGATAGACAGGCAATACATGGGCTACTGAAAGGGTTACAGATAGAAGGGGCTGAACAAAACATTGAGAAGGTTTTCAGGTTGGGCTGGTACAACAGGACAGAAACCGACTGGTAAAGGTGGTGTTTACAAACGAGGCCACCAAAGAGATTCTTTTAGAAAGGAAGAGTCATCTGCAGTATATGGAGGAATACAAAAAAGTATTCCTGCAGAGGGACAGGACGAAGGAGGAGAGAACCAGGGCAGCAGAGGCAAGGAGGAAGCGCAGAGAGAGAGGAGTAACCCAGGAAATTGCAGCCTCCAACACAACAGTCCCAGAGACAAAAGGGGAACCCACAACCAGCATGCCAGCAACACCAGAGGGGAGGGCAACACCACCACCCCTCTCTGCATAGAAACTCTCCCTTCCCCCTCACCCTACCTGCCACCACTCAAATGCTCACCCAACCCTCCCTTCCCCCCCATCCCAATTCTGACCCTGTCACCCCTCCCCCATTCCCACCATGTCCCCCCCCACTCTCCTTTCCCCCCTGTCCTTCCCTCCTCCTTCATCCCATACCCTCCCTATCCCTCCTCCCCCCTCACCCCGTATCCTCCATGTCCCCCTATCTCCTTAACCCACACCCTACCTGTCCCCCCTTCCATTGAACCCCCACCCCACCCCAAAATCCTCTGAGACCCTGCAAACCACCCCACAGATCTTCTCACCCACGGAACAGCTTTCTACACCAGCAGAATGCTCGCCAAGAAAGGGACAAGAAAATGAACAGAAGAAAGTGAGCTTTCAAGGCAATGTACACTAACATCAGATGGGATTACAAATAAAACAAGTGAACTCGGAGAATGGGCACTAGAAGAAAACCCAGACATGATTACACTCACAGAAACAAAGCTAACAAAACCATAACAAACGCAGTGTTTACACAGGGACTACTATGCAGTGAGGAAAGAGAGAGGAGGAGGTGGTGTAGCTTTGCTGATAAGAAAAGGTTGGAGTTTTGAAGAGATGGTAATTCAGAACTGTGAAGGTTTCAGTGACTACATATCAGGCACCATAGCAACTGGAGGACAGAAAATTATAGTAGTAGTCATATATAACCCCCCACCGAACGACAGAAGACCCAGACAGGAATATGATTTAAAACAACTTGGCCACCATCAATATAATGGAGAGAGCAGCTTCTGTGGCTAGCAGGACGGATCCAGACTACTAATCATGGGAGACTTCAACCATGGGAAGATAGATTGGGGGAACAGAGACCCACATGGAGGACCAGATACATAGAGAGCTAAGCTGCTGGATGTGGCAACAAGAAATTTTCAAAATCAACACGTCAAGGGACCGACAAGAATGAGAGGAGAGGATGAACCAGCCTTGCTTGATCTGATATTTACCCTAAATGAGTCGGATATAATGGAAGTTAAGTTGGAAGCCCTCCTGGGAATGAGTGATCATAGTGTATTGAACTTTGAGTACCTAGGTTGAAGCTAGGAATTATCACCCCCAAAAAAGAAACGGGAAACAAAGGGCTGGCGTACCGAAAGGGAAACTATGAGGAGATGAATAAATTCCTAATGGATATACATTGGGAACACAGAACTCAGAACCAAGTCCGTACAAGACAATGATGGACTATGTCACCCAAAAGTGTCAGGAGGCTGTAAGCATGTTTGTCCCAGCTCGGACAGGAAAAAACAGAGAAGCAAAAGAACAATCCGTGGTTTAATATGGAATGTAAGAACGCAAAGGAGGTGAACAAAAGGTCATGGACAAACTTCCGTAATAACAGAATACCAGAAAGCAGAGAGAGATACCAGAGAACCAGGAACGAGTATGTTAGTGTGAGAAGAGCAGCTAAGAAAAGGTATGAAAATGATATAGCTAATAAAGCCAAGACCGAACCAAAGCTACTACATAGTCACATCAGGAGGAAGACAACAGTGAAGGAACAGGTGATGAAACTTAGGACGGGGGAGGACAGGTACACTGAGAATGACAAAGAGGTGTGTGAAGAACTCAACAAAAGGTTCCAGGAGGTCTTTACAATAGAACAGGGAGAAGTCACGGCGCTAGGAGAGGTGGCAGCAAACCAGGCGACCTTGGATAGGTTCGAAATTACAAGAGATGAGGTCAAGAAGCACCTATTGGAGCTGGACGTGAGAAAAGCTGTTGGGCCGGATGGAATTTCACCATGGGTGTTGAAAGAGTGTGCAGGAGCACTTTGCTTGCCACTCACCATAGTGTATAGTAGGTCACTGGAAACGGAGAGACCTACCAGAAATATGGAAGACTGCTAATGTAGTCCCAATATACAAAAAGGGTGACAGACATGAGGCACTGAACTACAGGCCAGTGTCCTTAACTTGTATACCATGCAAGGTGATGGAGAAGATTGGGAGGAAAACCTAGTAACACATCTGGAGAGAAGTGACTTCGTGACAACACATCACCCTATGTTCAGGGAGGGTAAATCTTGCCTTACAGGCTTAATAGAATTCTACGATCAGGTGACAAAGATTAAGCAAGAAAGAGAAGGATGGGCGGACTGCATTTTTTTGGACTGTCGGAAGCTCTTTGACACAGTACCCCATAAAAGGTTGATGCATAAGCTGGAGAAACAGGCAGGAGTGACTGGTAGGGCGCTCCAGTGGATGAGGGAGTACCTAAGGAATAGGAAGCAGAGAGTTACAATGAGGGGTGAGACCTCAGATTGGCGTGAAGTCAACAGTAGAGTCCCACAGAGCTCTGTACTCGGACCTATCCTGTTTCTGATATACGTAAATGATCTCCCAGAGGGTATAGACTCATTCCTCTCAATATTTGCTGACGACGTCAAAATTATGAGACGGATTAAGAAAGAGGAGGACAGCGTGAGGCTTCAAGAAGACCTGGACAAGCTGCAGGAATGGTCGAACAAATGGTTGTTAGAGTTTAACCCAAGCAAATGTAATGTAATGAAGATAGGGGTAGGAAGCAGGAGACCAGATACAAGGTATCATTTGGGAGATGGAATACTTCAAGAGTCAGAGAGAGAGAAAGACCTGGGGGTTGATATCACGCCAGACCTGTCCCCTGAAGCTCATATCAAGAGGATAACAGCAGCAGCATATGCCAGGTTGGCTAACATAAGAACGGCCTTTAGAAACTTGTGTAAGGAATCTTTCAGAACATTATATACCACATATGTCAGACCCTGGAGTATGCGGCTCCAGCATGGAGTCCATATCTAGTCAAGCATAAGACTAAACTGGAAAAGGTTCAAAGGTTTGCCACCAGACTAGTACCCGACCTGAGAGGTATGAGCTACGAGGAGAGACTACGGGAATTAAACCTCACTTCGTTGGAAGACAGAAGAGTTAGGGGGGGACATGATCACCACATTCAAGATTCTCAAGGGAATCAACAGGGTATATAAAGACAGGCTATTTAACGCACTAGTGGACACAGGTGGAAACTGAGTGCCCAAATGAGCCACAGAGATATTAGAAAGAACTTTTTTAGTGTCAGAGTGGTTGACAAATGGAATGCATTAGGAAGTGATGTGGTGGAGGGCTGACTCCATACACAGTTTCAAGTGTAGATATGATAGAGCCCAATAGGCTCAGGAACCTATACACCTGGTGATTGAGGGTTGAGAGGCGGGACCAAAGAGCCAGAGCTCAACCCCCGCAAACACAACTAGGTGAGTACACACATACATTCGAGTCGAGCCAGCCATGAAGGGAGGGTAGGGTGGTCACGCGCTACGTTAAACGCCAATATTTTTGGGTTTATTTGGGCTACAGTGACAGATCACAGATGTAGGGGTATCACAAAGTGTATAACCGCCGCGAATAGGAAAGAAAATTACAATGCTATCGCTAGAACTTTGCGTTATGCAGTGAATTCACCAGACAGGCCACGTGGGAGGGCCGACGAGGCTTTGTTTACATATTGGGTCAAGTGATCAGTGGTACAGTGAATTGGTGAACTGTAACACAACAGACGCACTGATACAGTGACTGACTCCAGAGGTTTGTGTTGGATAGAGAAGAACCGCCATCATCAATCTACTGGATTAGTGATTCACCACGTGGGAGGCGACGATGGATCACTTCGTCATCCAGCTATCGTAATTATTCACCTGGTTGTGTGAGCGGGAGGCTGACTGGTAGGTACCCCTTTCTGGTCAATTCTTCAGGTGTAAAGAGTGAGGTAAAATATTATCAAATTCTTGTTTAGTATATCATGAACATTTAAAATCTCATAGTAGCTCATTTTGGGTAGAAGTTGACATCTACGGGACCCCCGTAACACACGCACGCACACACGCACGAACGCACGCACGCACAGGTACGTTTGCAAGCAGACACGCACGCACATGCAAAAAACAAACACACACACACACACACAGTGTGTGTATGTCTCGCAGTGTGTAGGTAGCAGGGTGCTACATAGCATAGTCATATCGCTAGCGGACAGTGCGAAAAAAACAAAGTGGAGCTAGTGGCATCACCGGTGCATAGTGTGAGGACCGGGTGGAGCGACCTGACCTGAAGGCCAGGTCGGACAACCCGCCGTGGAACTACCTGATTGTGTTTGTTGGGTGGTGACTGTGATCAGTGGTAAAGTAAATTAGTAAATTGTAACACAACGATACAGTGACTGACTCCAGAGCTTTGTGTAGACAGAAGAACCGCCATCATCAATCTACTAGCACTTAGTGAATCACCAAGTGGAAGGCGACGACGGAGCACCGTCAACCATACATCATCATTACTCATCTAGTTGTGTGAGCGGAAAGGAAGACTGGTATGTACCCTCTCTGGTTAATTAATCAGGTGTACAGTGCTAGGTAAAATATTATCAAATTCTTGTTCAGGATAGCATATATATTTAAAAAATCTCAAAGTGGCTCATTTTGGGTAGATGTGTTTGTTCTGTGTGTGGGTAAACGTGTGTTTAAGCACACATATTTAAAATATCAAAGTGGCTCAATTTGGGTAGCGGTTGACATTTTACGGGACCCCGTAACGCACTAACACACACGCACGCATACATACGTTTGCAAGCACACACGCACCCACACGCAAAAACAAACACACGTACACGCACGCACTCACACATATGTCCAGTCAGGCTAGAAGGGATTAACACCTTTTGTGGAAAGGGGATAAAATCCTCACTCATAATCCACGCCCCTCTCTTCCCTTCTCTTACCCTCTCTCTTACCTGCCATAATCTGCAGACAACCCCCATCCCACGCGCACACACACACACACGTTTCTCTCTCTGTATCTCTCTTCTGTCTCTCTCTCTCTGTATCTCTCTCTCTCTCTCTCTCTCTCTCTCTCTCTCTCTCTCTCTCTCTCTCTCTCTCTCTCTCTCTCTCTCTCTCTCTCTCTCTCTCTCTCTCTCTCTCTCTCTCTCTCTCTCTCTCTCTCTCTCTCTCTCTCTCTCTCTCTCTCTCTCTCTTGTCTCTCTTCTCTCTCTCTCTCTCTCTCTGCTCTCTCTAGCTCGCTCTGTCTTGCTCTATTCTCTCACTCTCTCTTGCTCTCTCTCTTGACAAGGGGCAAAATGGCAGGAGGACGCAACAGGGACAGCCAGAGTGACCAAACGAAGGAAATGTTAACCCAAGCTCTGGAGGAATTCAGGAAGGAGATGCAGGAAATGAGGATTACAATTAACAACCTGCAAAGTGAGCTGACATCAGCAAGGGAGGAGATCAAATCCCTCACAGAGAAAAATAAAGAGACTGATCATCAGATTATCATCCAAAGGGAAGGTGGGAATGTTACATTGGAAGGAAATGCCTCTGTACCTGAAACATTTGCAGACATACTGAAAAAGAGCTCAGAAGCAATGGCCACAGTGAGGGAGGTAGCCATGCAAGCAGCTACATCACAGGAAGTAGCAAGGTGCACCACTCAGCTGCTGGAGAGAGAAAGATCAGTGGTAGTTATAGGCATCAAAGAACAGGTTAGGATCCAACAGGCAAGAATGGAATAGCAAGGATAGAGAGGCAGTACATGGGCTACTGAAGGGGTTACAGATGGAAGGGGCTGAACAAAACATTGAGAAGGTTTTCAGGTTGGGCTGGTACAACAAGGACAGAAACCGACTTGTAAAGGTGGTGTTTACAAACGAAACCACGAAGGAGGATATTCTCGAAAGGAAGAGTCGTCTGCAGCATGTGGAGGGATACAAAAAAGTATTCCTGCAGAGGGACAGGACGAAGGAGGAAAGAGCCAGGGTAGCAGAGGCTAGGAGGAAGCGCAGGGAGAGACCAGCAAACCAGGAAATCACAGCCCCCAACACAACAGTCCCAAAGACAAGAGGAGACCCCAAAACCAGCATCCCAGCAACACCAGAGGGGAGGGCAACACCACCACCCCCCTCTGCATAGAAACCCTCCCTTTCCCTCGACCTACCTGCCCCACCCAACCCCCCTCCCCCCATTCTGACCCTGTCACCCCTTCCCCATTCCCATCATGTCCCCCCTCCCACCTTTCCCCCCCCTGTCTCCCCTCCCCCTTCATCCCATACCCTTCCTATCCTCTCCCCTCACCCCGTATCCTCCATGTCCCCCCTATCTCCTTAACACACACCCTACCTGTCCCCCCTTCCCTTAAACCACCACCCCCACCCCAAAATCCTCTGAGACCCTGCAAACCACATCACAAATCTTCTCACCCACGGAACAGCTTCCCACACCAGCAGAATGCTCGCCAAGAAAGGGACAAGAAAATGAACAGAAGAAAGTGAGCTTCAAGGCAATGTACACTAACATAGATGGGATTACAAATAAAACAAGTGAACTCAGAGAATGGGCACTAGAAGAAAACCCAGACATTATAGCACTCACAGAAACAAAGCTAACGAAAGCTATAACAAATGCAGTGTTTGCACAGGGCTACTATGTAGTGAGGAAAGAGAGAGAAGGGAGAGGAGGAGGTGGTGTAGCTTTGCTACTAAGAGAAGGTTGGAGTTTGGAAGAGATGGTAATTCAGAACTGTGAATGTTTCAGTGACTACATATCAGGCACCATAGCAACTGGAGGACAGAAAATTATAGTAGTATTCATATATAACCCTTCACCGAATGACAGAAGACCCAGACAGGAATATGATAGAAACAATTGGCCACCATCAATATAATAGAGAGAGCAGCTTCTGTGGCTAGCAGGAACGGATCCAGACTACTAATCATGGGAGACTTCAACCATGGGAAGATAGATTGGGGAACAGAGACCCACATGGAGGCCCAGACACATGGAGACCTAAGCTGCTGGATGTGGCAACAAGTAACTTTCTAAGTCAACACGTCAAGCGACCGACAAGAATGAGAGGAGGGATGAACCAGCCTTGCTTGATCTGATATTTACCCTAAATGAGTCGGATATAAGGGAAGTTAAGTTGGAAGCCCCCTTGGGAATAAGTGATCATAGTGTATTGAGCTTTGAGTACCTGGTTGAGCTAGGAAATATCTCCCCCCAAAAAAGAACTGGGAACCAAAGGGCTGACGTACCGAAAGGGAAACTATGAGGAGATGAATAAATTCCTATGGGATATACATTGGGACACAGAACTCGGAACCAAGTCCGTACAAGACATGATAGACTATGTCACCCAAAAATGTCAGGAGGCTGTAAGCATGTGTGTCCCAGCCCGACAGGAAAAAACAGAGAAGCAATGGAAGAATCCGTGGTTTAATAGGAATGTATGAAAGCAAAGGAGCTGAACAAAAGGGCATGGAGGAACTTCCATAATAACAGAACACCAGAAAGTAGAGAGAGATACCAGAGAACCAGGAACAAGTATGTTAGTGTGAGAAGAGCAGCTGAGAAAAGGTATGAAAATGATATAGCTAATAAAGCCAAGACCAAACCAAGGCTACTACACAGTCACATCAGGAGGAAGAGAACAGTGAAGGAACAGGTGATGAAACTTAGGGTGGGCGAGGACAGGCACACAGAGAATGACAAAGAGGTGTGTGAAGAACTCAACAAAAGGTTCCAGGAGGTCTTTACAATAGAACAGGGAGAAGTCACGGCGCTAGGAGAGGTGGCAGCAAACCAGGTGACCTTGGAAAGGTTGGAAATTACAAGAGATGAGGTCAAGAAGCACCTATTGGAGCTGGATGTGAGAAAAGCTGTTGGGCCAGATGGAATCTCACCATGGGTATTGAAAGAGTGTGCAGGAGCACTTTGTTTGCCACTCTCCATAGTGTATAGTAGGTCCCTGGAAACGGGAGACCTACCAGAAATATGGAAGACTGCTAATGTAGTACCAATATGCAAAAAGGATGACAGACAAGAGGCACTGAACTACAGGCCAGTGTCTTTAACTTGTATACCATGCAAGGTGATGGAGAAGATTGTGAGAAAAAACTTAGTAACACATCTGGAGAGAAGAGACTTCGTGACAACCCATCAACATGGGTTCAGGGGGGTAAATCTTTCCTTACAGGCATGATAGAATTCTACGATTAGGTGACAAAGATTAAGCAGAAAGAGAAGGATGGGCTGACTGCATTTTTTTGGACTCGGAAAGCCTTTGACACAGTACCCCATAAAAGGTTGATGCATAAGCTGGAGAAACAGGCAAGAGTAACTGGTAGGGTGCTCCAGTGGATAAGGGAGTACCTAAGCAATAGGAAGCAGAGAGTTACAGTGAGGGGTGAGACCTCAGAATGCGTGAAGTCACCAGTGGAGTCCCACACGGCTCTGTGCTTGGACCTATCCTGTTTCTGATATACGTAAATGATCTCCCAGAGGGTATAGACTCATTCCTCTCAATGTTTGCTGACGACGCCAAAATTATGAGAAGGACTAAGACAGAGGAGGACAGCTTGAGGCTTCAAGGAGACCTGGACAAGCTGCAGGAATGGTCGAACAAATGGCTGTTAGAGTTTAACCCAAGCAATGTAATGTAATGAAGATAGGGGTGGGAAGCAGGAGACCAGATACAAGGTATCATTAGGGAGATGAGATACTTCAAGAGTCAGAGAGAGAGAAAGACCTGGGGGTTGATATCACGCCAGACCTGTCCCCTGAAGCTCATATCAAGAGGATAACATCAGCAGCATATGCCAGGTTGTCTAACAAAGAATGGCCTTTAGAAAATTGTGTAAGGAATTTTTCAGAACATTATATACCACATATGTCAGACCAATCCTTGAGTATGCGGCTCCAGCATGGAGTCCATATTTAGTCAAGCATAAGACTAAACTGGAAAAGGTTCAAAGGTTTGCCACCAGACTAGTACCCGAGCTGAGAGGTATGAGCTACGAGGAGAGACTACGGGAATTAAACCTCACTTCGTTGGAAGACAGAAGTGTTAGAGGGGACATGATCACCACATTCAAGATTCTCAAGGGAATCGACAGGGTTGATAAAGACAGGCTATTTAACACAAGGGCACATGCACTAGGGGACACAGGTGGAAACTGAGTGCCCAAATGAGTCACAGAGATATTAAAAAGAACTTTTTTAGTGTCAGAGTGGTTGACAAATGGAATGCATTAGGAAGTAATGTGGTGGAGGCTGACTCCATACACAGTTTCAAGTGTAGATATGATAGAGCCCAATAGGCTCAGGAACCTGAACATCTGTTGATTGACGGTTGAGAGACGGGACCAAAGAGCCAGAGCTCAACCCCCGCAAGCACAACTAGGTGAGTACAACTAGGTGAGTACATACACAAACATCCAGTCAGGCTAGAAATGATTAACACCTTTCGTTAAAAGGGGATAAGACCTCACTCATAATCCGCCCCTTTGCTTACCCCCCATCTCACTAACCCAATACACTCCTCCCCCCCTCTCCTACTCCCCACACTCTCTCTCTATATCTCCTTCTTTCCCGATCTCCCTCTCTCCTCCTCTCTCCCTCTCCACACACACACACACACACACACACACACACACACACACACATGCATGGGTCCTCGTAGCCTGGTGGATAGCGCGCAGGACTCGTAATTGGCGCTAGGTTCGATTCCCGCACGAGGCAGAAACAAATGGGCAAATTTTCTTTCACCCTGAATGCCCCTGTTACCTAGCAGTAAATAGGTACCTGGGAGTTAGTCAGCTGTCACGGGCTGCTTCCTGGGGTGTGTGTGTGTGTGTGGTGTGGAAAAAAAAAAAAAAAAAAAAGTAGTAGTTAGTAAAACAGTTGATTGACAGTTGAGAGGCGGGCCGAAAGAGCAAAGCTCAACCCCCGTAAAAAAAACAAACTAGTAAAACACACACACACACACACACACACACACACACACACACACACACACACACACACACACACACACACACACTGAGGTTAGTGTAGACTAACAAACGCTAGGGAAAAGAAAAGGGATCAAGCAGGATGGTAAGAAAACAGAACACAGGTGGAGCAGAGGAACAAGACGAGTCATACATGGAGATGACTGTTCGCGCATGGAGGGAAATCACTGAAGAACTGAAAGACATGAGAGGACTCATAAATAAACTGCAGAATGAACTAAAGGCAGCGCAAGAGGAGATAACAAACCTTAAAAAAGGATCTCCTCAGACTGAGGCCCCGGGGACCAACCCCCAGGTACCAGGAGATACAGCAATGGCAGGGACCCCTACAATGGGTGCCACCTTTGCTGAAATGCTGAAGAGCCCAGGAGCAATGTCCACAGTCAAGGAAGTTGTAATGAAAGCAGTAACCTCACACGAGGCAGCAAGATGCACGAGCCAGTTACTGGAAAGGAAAAGAGCTGTAGTAGTGATAAGTGTTAAGGAACAAGAGGGTTCCACAAGGAAAGAATGGAGGTCTAAGGACAAAGCTGCAGTGGCAGGGATACTAAAGGAGATAGGTCTAGAAGGGGCTGAAACAGACATAGAAAAGTTTTTCCGGATTGGCCAGTACAACAAAGACAAAGACCGGTTGATCAAGGTAGTGCTCAAAAACGAGTGCATCAAAGAGGACATATTAGCAAAAAAGAGCAAACTGAAATATGTAACAAATTACAGACAAGTATTCCTTCAGAGGGACATGACCGGGACAGAGATAATACAGGCAGCAGATGCAAGGAAAAGGCGCAGGCTGAGGGAAAAGAGCCAGGGAACCTCAACCCCTAACCCAGCAATATCAGAGGGGAGTGTGGAACCCCAACCCAGCACCTCGGGAACCTCAGAGGGGACTGCAACATCCCAACTCACCACCCTATAGGTGGGGAGTTCCACCATTCCAAACAATTCCATCCTCCCTCCCTACCCCGAGTACCCCCTTCCCTTCCACCCCCTGGTCTTCCTCCTGCCCCAAGCCGGCCCAGACATGAACTAAGTCCTCCATCCCTTACCCCAGTTTTAAGCCATCCTCCCCCTTCCCCTCCTTTCCCCCCCTCACCTCCTCCTCCCTCAGAACCCCTGGTAACTACCCCACAGGAGGATGAGCCTACCCAAGCAGCAATGCCCATGGAACACCTTCCTGCACTAGTGGGAGGGTGGGTGTGGGTGAAAGTGGACATAGAAAGTGAGCTTCAAGGTAATGTACTCAAACATGATGGGATTACCAACAAAGCAAGTGAACTGGCAGAAAGGGTGCAAGAAGAAAACCCAGATGTAATAGGACTCAAGAAACAAAATTGTCAGGAGTCATAACAAATGCTGTGTTTCCAAAGGACTTTTATATAGTAAGGAAAGAGAGAGATGGGATAGGAGGAGGAAGAGTGGCTTTGGTGATATGGAAGGACTGGAGCTTTGAAGAGATGGAAATTCTGGGCTGCGACGGATTCGGAGATTACATAACAGGAACTATGACAATGGGTGCACCTAAGATAATAGTGGCAGTCATTTACAACCCTCCATTAAATGACAGAAGACCTAGACAAGAGTTCGACAGAAACAACATGGCTACCATTAACATAATAGAGAGAGCAGCTTCAGTTGCTTGCAGGAATGGATCCAGACTCTTAATCATGGGCGATTTCAACCATGGAAAGATAGACTGGGAGAATGGGGACCCACATGGAGGTGAAGACACGTGGAGATCTAAACTTTTCGAAGTGAGAACAAGGAACTTTCTGAGCCAACATGTCAAGGGGCCCACAAGAATGAGAGGAAATGACGAACCAGATAGACTCGACCTGATTTTCACCTTAAGTGGCTCAGAAATAAGGGAAGTAAAATATGAAGCCCCCATAGGAATGAGTGACCACAGTGTACTGATATTTGACTATCTTGTAGAAGTAGGGATAACCTATCCAAGGATGGGATTGGAAGAAAAAAGACTAAATTGCCAAAGAGGAAAATATGACGATGAGGAACTTCCTAATGGGAATACCATGGGGAAACAGAACTTAGAGAAAAGACTGTACAGGATATGATGGATTATGTCACTCAGAAGTGTCAGAAGGCTGCAGACAGGTTTATCCCAGTAAAAAAAGTGAAAAATGAAAAGCAACAGAAGAATCCGTGGTTCAACCAGGAATGTGCGGCAGTGACGCAATTGAGTAAAAGAACATGGCGAAACTACAAGAACAACAGAACACCAGAGAGCAGGGAGAAATACCAGGGCCAGAAATGAGTACATCAGAGTGAGGAGAGCACCAGAGAGGCAGAATGAAAATGACATCGCGAGTAAAGCTAAGACCCAACCAAAACTGCTCCACAGCCACATCAGGAGGAAAACAGCAGTGAAGGAACAAGTGATGAAACTGAGGGAAAGGGAGAACAGATACACAGAGAACGATAAAGAGGTGTGTGAAGAACTCAACAAGAGATTCTAGGAGGTCTTCACAATAGGAGAAGGAGAGGTCCCTGCACTAAATGAGGAGGCAAACCGAACAACCTTGGAGGAAATTTACCTCACTAGTGATGACGTCAAAAGGAATCTGTTGGAGCTGAATGTGTCAAAGGCTGTTAGGCCTGACAGAATCTCACCGTGGATTCTAAAAGAAGGTGCAGAAGCACTAAGTGTGTCACTCTCTGTGGTGTATAACAGGTCACTGGAAACGGGAGACCTCCGGAAAGCTGGAAGACAGCTAAGGTAGTCCCAATTTACAAAAAGGGTGACAAGCAAGAGGCACTGAACTACAGGCCAGTTTCCCTAACTTGTATACAATGCAAGGTGATGGAGAAGATTGTGAAGAAAAGGCTCGTAGAGCATCTGGAGGGAAACAGCTTTGTAACACACCACCAGCATGAGTTTAGAGATGGTAAATAGTGCCTCACAGGCCTAATAGAATTCTATGATCAAGCAAAACAAATTAGGTAGGAAAGAGAAGGGTGGGCAGACTGCATTTTCTTGGACAGTCAGAAAGCCTTTGACACAGTACCTCACAAAAGGCTGTTACAAAAGTTGGAGCAGCAGGCAGGAGTAAAAGGTAAGGTGCTCCAGTGGATAAGGGATATCTAAGCAATAGGAAACAGCGAGTAACGGTGAAGGGGGAGGCATCAGAGTGGCGAGATGTCACCAGCGGAGGAGTCCCACAGGGCTCTGTACTCGGCCCATCCTGTTTCTAGTACTTGTAAACGACCTTCCTGAGGTATAGACTCATTCCTCTCAATGTTTGAAGACGATGCAAAAATTATGAGAAGAATCAAAACAGATGAAAATAGACAGAGACTACAGGATGACCTGGACAAACTGGAGGAATGGTCTAAAAAATGGCTGCTAAAGTTCAACTCTTGAAAGTGTAAAGTAATGAAATTAGGCGAAGGGAGCAGAAGGCTGAACACAAGGTACCATCTGGGAGGTGAAATCCTACAAGAGTTAAATAGAGAGAAAGATCTGGGGGTCGATATTGTTACGTACCCTTATAAGATACGTAAGTGAATATATTAATATGTACATTTATAATTGTATGTAAATTACAAGCATGTATATTGTATACTTATATGTTCTATGCAAATGCACATTCATGTTACAATGTTGGCGTTAGGCCCAGCGTATCGTGGGAATGATTGCTTATTTCTTTGTGTGATCAGTTTTCCCACGGGAACTAATGATTTATATGTGATCATCAGTGGGTAACAGAGTGAAATAATAATTGAGTGAACTGTATCTGGCAAATTGTCGTGGGATCGTCCGTTGCTGGGGTGTGCATGCCATTATGCTATTCTGTATGCATATTTTAATTACTATGTAAAGAAACACGTACTTTGTTTGTCTATATCAATATGTACTAATTATTCATTAAGTTAGTTTAAGATTACTCTTGTCACAATATAGTGCTCCATTGTTGAAATAATAAATATTGTAACTTTGGCAATTTATTCGCGGGGCAAGGCAATGTGTTTTTTGACTCTCATATTGTAGTTCAGTAGCTGAGCAGAAACCGGGGAGATAACACTTGTTGGAGTTAAGTCATTCTTTTATTCTAGCCATATAATTATTCTTAGTATTGATTTAATGTCTGGAAGTTACAGTGATATTTTTAATGTGATATATTGTGACCATATAATCATCTGTTTGCCTTTGAGATTTATTTAATATAAATTATATACATATGCTTAGTCTTTATTCTTCAGTCCTATGAAGATTCTATTGTTGTGCTCATTACCTAGTAAGGGGTTATACTGGTGATTCGCTATTGAGAACAGCAGTTGTGTCGTATCCCTAGACTTATTAAAGTTTGGCTGCTGTAGGATCACGAGCCGTAACGTACGATAGGTAACAAAGAGTTATGGGGGCCTGTGCCGGGAAATATTGTCCCACTTTAACTTTATGCTAATCTAACCTTGCCTTCCTAGGTACCAGTGTCAAGTGTCTCTGTGTGTTTCTTAAGAACTATTCCATGTGCCAAGCAAGCCTTCCTGTGTGTCAAGTAACAACGTTTCACGATTTTGAGGTAAGTCATCCTATATATTTTGTTTGTGCAGTGAGGCCAAGCGAATTTTCAGTGTGGTGACAATTTTACAGTGAAGTGTAGTGCAGTGCCATTGTGTTAATTAATTTTGTGAATCAAGTGCCAAGTGTTAGTAACGATGGAGGAGAAAGTTGCAGCGTTGGTGGCTCACCCAGACTTTGAAGGGATTCAGAACCTTAAAAAGACTGAGTTAATACAAATGGCAAATCATTTGGATTTGACCGCCAGCAATAGAATGGTTAAAGCCCAAATATTGAAAGTCATTGTGACGCATTTTGTTGAGAATGGGGATTTAGATGAAGAAATTCTAGAAGAGTTAAGAGAGGAGTCGAGTGATCAGATGACGTTAAAGCGTCTTGAGTTAGAAGCGCAAATAGCCCATGCTAAGCTTGAAGCTCAAAAGGAACAGAAAATATTAGAGGCTGAAGCTCGTCAAAGAGAGATTGAAGCTCAACAGCAACAGCAAATATTAGAGGCTGAAGCTCAGCAAAGGGAGCTAGAGACTAGGCGTTTAGAAATTGCGGCACAAAACCAGAGAGGTT